>NW_009944705.1:0-22531 GCF_000696875.1 Nestor notabilis
CTTTCCAGGCTGGCAGCGACCGCGGCCCCCCCCTTCCAGACTCCCCGCAGCCAGCGGGTGCCGGTGTTTCTCCCTTTTCGCACGGGGGGCTAGAAAATCGGAAATGATCTTAATTAAATGTTTTCTACACAGAGACAGCCGGGCCCTTTTTGTGCGAAGCGGAGGCAGCAGACCTTATCACAAAAGACAAAGGCAAATATTTATCAGGGAACAAAAGATGTCCACGGTTGCTTGCGACGGGAGGAGATTTTTCTCTCTCTCTCGGTGAAGATGTTTAACCGTGTAAGATGTTTATCGGGACTCCTTGTTGAAATTTTTTGTCTCCCTGTAAGATCTACAAATGAAACTGTTTTTCTTTCTGTGAAGCACACAATGAAATCCCCGAGTTCAACTGCAGAGAATGCAAACACCTGCTTGTCCCTCTGTTGACTCTACGTTTCAAGATGATCTTTTCTGTTTCACATGATAATGATTTGGGGGCTCGGTTTTGTTTGGGGTTTTCATTGTGTGGAGAGAGAAATGCTCATCTTGGCTGTCTTTCCTTTCTGCCGCTTCTGATGCAGCGTTTGTCTCCGCTAAAGGAAGAGCAGGTTGTTCAATAAAAGTATTCCTTCTCCCATAGAATCGGGTCACTGAGTGAATAAGCTATTAGATTTTACACCCTTGCCTGTCTGGTGACTGCTTATTTTTGTATGCCTTTTTTTCTTTCTTTTTTTTTTTTTTTTTTTTTTTTAATGCTCTGGTTGATGAGCTACGTGTGTAACAACTACATTTTAAGCTATGACTGAAAGGGAGGAAACATTAGAATCTGTATCACTCAAATAATAAATTAAATTTGTGTAACTCTGTTCAGCTTTCTTGCCTGTTCCCCTTAACCGTTGCACACATGGAAACAGCACCTTAGATGTACTTGAATGCTGATAAGCTGGTGATTTCACATACGTGTATCCCTCATGCAAAATGATTCTAGTGGTATTTGAAATGTGCAAACACTTTAATTCTGTGAGTATTCATCTCCAAAAGCCAGGTCATCAGTGACCTACAAAGTCTTGCATAAAAGTTTAAGGTTATTATAATACAAAAAACCCCAACTTTGGCCAAATTGTGAAGAGACTAGTTGGGATTAAGTTTATTCACATGGCAAATGGTCAGCCTCATAATAAGCCTTATAAGCTGCTCTTATTGCACAGATTTCTGGCATGGAACAACATAAATTATAGCAGTGTTTGTGATCCAGTATTTGGGGTTTTATTCTAGTTGACAGAATTTGAGGAATACTTAAAAATATTTTTCCATGGAAATTTACAATAGAGCTCTACGGTGATGTAGGCTTTTAAGTATAATGCTGTAAACATACTGCGTCATAACTGAAGTGTTACATTCAGTCAGGGCTTGTCTGCTGTTTTATTTCATAAATATCAGGGGGAGGAGGTGTGTGTCTGGTTCTTCAAATGACTATACTTGTGGGTAGTCCTGGTTATCTGAGAAAATGCATTCAAGCTGGTAGGACTCTTGGAGTGAGCACTTGCAGAGTTGACACGTATCTATTTTGTATACATCATTAAATTTTAAATTTAAAATAAGGATATGTACAATGACACAGCTTGAAGTATTGTTTGTTGTTTTTTCATTCATCGCAGTAATATTTTGCTCGCCCCTGAAACTTCACCTGCTTTTGAAGGTGTGTTTTTCCTTAGGTGTGTTTTTGAATTATTGACCTTTGCACAGAACTTAAAGGTATAAATTTTAATGAAATCAAATTATTCTAGTTCAAATTTAACAGAAGAGGTCTCAAATAAAGATGTTGTATGATTCTTTATTTTCCTATTTCTATTTTTATTCTGACCATAGAGTTTGCATTGTATTTTTCTTGAATTACTGAAAAGAATTACTGTACAGAGAAGCAGTAAATTAGATGGTCTCAGAATGGTCTTAAAACAGACAAAATTACCCTGGATTATTTTTGCTTGAATTTTTCAATTCACAGCCTTTACTTCCCCACAAGTAAAACTTATTCTATGATAACTTGAAAATTTCTCTCTTACACTAAAGCTTTTTATATTTCTAATAATATTAGAGTGTGTGTCTGGAAACTAACATATAAATACAACAAAGTATATAGTATTGTGATTTTTCCGTTTAATTGAATAAAGTGATTATCTAGGCTGCCTTGCTTGAACTACTGTCCTTTGCTCAAGCTCTCTGACAAGACACAAGTAGGAGAGAGATTTATTCTTCAGAAACACAGGCTATATTCTGTAGAAATATATTCTGTAAAATATTAAATGGCATATACTTCTGGACTGCTTTTGCCCTCCAGATAAGTTTTCTTCTTAAAAATAAACTGGGGCTACTCTAGTTTCCTTTTCTAGCAGCATATGCATTATTTGGGGATTTTATTATTTTGAGTTTTATAAATACTGTAGTGAATTAGTATTGCAGAAGCAGGAGAGTAAAAAGGAAGAAAAAAGCAAGATGAAAAATAAATATGCCCAAGTTCATAGAAAAAACTCATCTTTTAAGATGAGTTACCTCCCTGCTTACTTCTACCCGTTAACATATCCATAATACCTCTTTCATCTAGGTATACAAAAAATTCACACTGGTTAACATGGTCAACAACTCAAAAATAATGAAACCTATGCTGCTGTTGTAATGAATTCACTCTGACATTAGGAAGTAGTTTGTGTTACATTCATGCCTTGCTGCTTGTGACAGCACTGCTGACCATTCGGTCGGGCAGTTGGTGGTGAAGAGCCAGCTTTTTTAATTTATTTTTTGTTAGCCAAGTATTTAGAGATGAAAGGGAAATATATTAAAATATGAGTATTTTTGGTAGCATTTTGTACAGATGGGACTGTAATTGGTGACATGGGAATAGTATATATACTGAAATATTTGAAATGCTAATTCATTTTTGCTTCAGTTTTCCAACTGCCAGCTGTAATTATGGATCTCATTTAACAGATGCTAACACAGGGAGTAACTTCACTCCTGGAGTAATTCCACTGAGACATGGAAGTAAAGTTGAGGCCTGGGTACTTAGGCATTGGTGTGGATACCTTGCTAGGAATTTGCTGGATGCTGCTATTAATGACTTTCTGGTACCTGAGTTATAAACCATTTGCATTTTGAATACATTTTGTTACACATAAGCTAGGTTATTCACTGATATTCTTTATCAAGATTAATGGAATCCTCTGGATTTAAATATACCACTGTTTACAATCCCTAAAAATTAATTATTTTTTGAGAGAGGACGAAGAAATCTGAAATCTTTTCTAGGTCCAACAGAGCTCTTGTAAAAATTTAAGAGATGTATGTGCAATGGTTTATGAAACTATTTCAATTAGTTTTAAATTATTTTCCAACGGGTTGTATTATATACATAGAGGTGATCTAATAAAAATAATAATGTCTCTAAAATCCCTCAAATCTACTTTTTGATTTTTTTAAAACACCTGAATAAAGCATCTGTTTAAAATAAGTTCTATACAAGCAAAAGTTCAATTGGAAGAGTGAACTGAAATAATAATGTAATGCTTCCGTCAGCATCTTCTGTGAAAACTATACAAATCCCTTAAAAAAACAATCTGCTTTAAGCCTGACTTTATTTATTGTTAAAATATAAAATCAACTAAACATATAGAATATTTTTCCTTTAATAAATATTTAAATCTACATACCATTTATATTTCCATTTTTAAAATTGCATTTCACTTCAGTGAGAAACCCTGTATTTTTCAGTCCAGTTTGGAAACTTAATGTTGAACTTTCAGGCCAAATGAAATCTCTTTGTAATTGTAAAATTAAATATTATTAATATCCTGAATGATTTCTTTAGTCCCATAGGACTTTTCTACAAGGATGTAGTAGGAATGGATCCAAAAATGTTCTGTATAATATTAGTGGAAATTACTTTAAATTCATTGTTGTGTTAGCAGGAAATGTGTTCCTTTTGTACCACTTTGTGGCTGTTGGATAGTTCTATAGAACTTCAAAATAGAGATATGATTTTGGTTTAGCTTCACAAATTCTAGGACAGGGCAATATTTCCCTCCCCTGTAAGGACAGAAAATCCTTACAGGACAAAGACATAAAGGCATGAAGGAATGGATTACACAGTAGAAGAAATTCTCCTCGATTCCTTGAAAGGAAACGAAGCTTCTTTTCTTGTGTATTATTATTATTTCTTATAATTATTAAATTTTTTCTTTTTTTTTTCCCCCAAGTGATTTTAAGATGCTTTAGAAGTTAAAGAGAAAACAGAAGGCACATTTTGAAGCAACTTCTGAATGTTTCAGAATAAGCAAAACAATTCTGTGCTTCCTTTTGAAAGTTAACCTTAGACCAAAATATTTTTGTGTTTCTTCAGATGCTTGAAAGCACTGCAATTGAGTAGTGATTTGTTTCAATAAGAACTAATATAAGTGTAATTACGAAAGGGGAAGTGGAGAGGACAAAACATTGTACCATTTCAGGTTTTCTAAAATATCGAATCATTGTTTTCTTCACGTTTATGCTGTCCTTACATCAATGCAAAAAAACAAGGACGTGATTAATGCAGTACTTTGAAGGTTAAGGTGAAGTTTCAGGCTGGATTCAAAAGCAATAAAAAGTGTAACAGGAAACTTAAATTTGCTTCACGTTAAAATGTTCAGGGCCAAAGCACAACTACTGGGAGGATAAGAGTGGCTTTTTTGAAAGTACCACGGGATAAAACAACATAGTATGCTTTTAGGAGTTGTTACGGATAGTTTAAGAAATAAATAAATAAATAAGTCTCCTTGCTTGTCAAACAATGCAATTTATTTGCTTTAATTTTGATGCATTTTTCAAGATTGTTTCCTGTGGAAATTCAGGAGATGGAGATTGGAACTGAGGTGGCTGATTATTCACACAGTTTCCATAAAACTCCTAAAAAGCCTTCTAATTTTCAAGCTTTTGTCCCTTATATCTCTCACTATTGCATGCTCTTATTTTAAGTCTTAGTCACTAGGCCCAAACAAATACACAAGAGGTCTCCATCTTGCGACAAATGTACTGTGCTTTGCTTTATATAGTCATGTTTGTTTTCTTGATGTGAGGGGAAGGTGGCAGCAGTTCAATCAAGTCAATGTATGATGGCTCTGAGAGGTTTTGACCTTTCACTTATTCCTTGCAAAGAGGTACCATTCCCATCCCTGAGTGATGCATGAAGTGGTTAATGCAATACCTGCACTGAGTACGCAGTGCGAAGTCTGGAGGCTTGCCGAAGTAAATTTCTTTGTCAGGCTTGTCGTTAACTTAACAGGATAAACCCAGGGTAATAGCTATATGTAACACAGCATGTGTATGATGGAGTGTGATAGCATTTAAAAATAATGACAAGCGAGACATTACTAAATATATGTGTGTGTGTGTGTGTATGTATATATAGGTATGCATAAACGTGCCAATTGCTAGGTTAAAAAGCTTTTAAAAATTAGATTGTAATTCTGTTTTCCATTACAATTAACACCTAAGGAACCAGGCTGTGTTGAACAATTTTGCTTAGCAATGGGCAGCATAGCTGCCTTTTTAAATGACAAAGCTCAGATTTTGTGCTGTGCAACTATCCCCAGATGAACAGTATTTCCCTATAGCATAGTATTAGAGTGCTGGGCATGCTACGGTGTGGTCAGGGTAGTAGGAACAAGTGTAAAACTCTCTAGGAAGCAGCTCTTCTGGGTCATGGAGTAAAAAATGCCTTTTTCATGGAAGATGAGTGAGATCTGTTCTATGCCTCCCTCCTGTGCTGCCCCGTACCCTGGCACTGTGGCCTGCCTGTTCAGGTACCTTCAGTCACTTTCAATATCTCTCTGTCCCCCTCTTCCTTCCCACCCCATATCTGCAGCATCTTGGTGTAAAATACAAGAGAATACACATCTTTTGGTAGAGATTTCAAACCAGTCTTGACCTATTTAAGCCAGAAAGGAAGAGACTCTGTGTGGAGCCTTGGTATGACCTTAAAACTGCTGGTGAGAGGGTGGATGGTTTTGATGAGTAGGCGAGAAACCAGGGCTGGAAAAATTCCAGCATGTTTGCCTGACTGTGAGGTGGACTTCGCTTTTAACAATGGGAATGAGACAGCAAAAGGGGAAGGATTCAGGCATTCATTTTCTCTGTAGTCTGAGTAGGACCAGAAAGGTGTTCATGTTTTGTATGCAACATCAGGAACTGAATAAGTGTATTGGGTTTATGGATGTCCCTGCTATCTCTGTTGCAGTGAAAGATGTTTGTTAAAAAACCTGCATGTTGTGGATAAAATTAGTTTTAAATTGATTTGTTTTCAAATTGGTTTAGCCGTTCAGATTCAATTTTATCTAAAACATTGAGAGGTTTCTAGACAACTCTTTCCTGAATATCACTATGGAGCTTTTTGGCATTATACTCAAATTAACAGCATGCCGCGTCATTAAAAAATAACAGAGCTGCAATTCTTTCTTGGCGTAGATTTCTGAAAAGCGATAAAAGACTCCCTATGTTGATTACAAATATTGTAAAATGTTTACTTTGCTGTATAAATGTGGGGCATTTCATGCTTGGATACGCTATTATATGTGGCCTCCTAAGACCTTTTCCATTTTTCTGCTTGTATCTCGTTTGACCGGGGTTTCAGTTCTGATGTGCAAAAGAGATTTTTGAAAGACAAAACCAATGTGCCCTGCAGAGAAAGCAAAGGCAATGAAGGCAGCACACAATAGTTAGGAATTTTGGATTTAGTTAATGCCTACTGTTTTACTGGTGGAAAGTTGCAGTTTCCCAGTGCCCTCATAGTTAAAGCAGGAATAAAATTGACCTGGCATACAAACAAGTAATGCTGGCTTTTATTACTGCATTGAAATACTAAAATTTATTTGCTATTAGATATTTGTTCATTATTAGACCAAACACAGATTTTTCCTTCTCTGGTTCTAATGCTTATATGAAGAAATCCCAAGCCTCATAGAATCATAGAATGGTTTGGGTTGGAAACGACCTTAAGATCGTCTAGTTCCAACGCCCCTGCCATGAGCAGGGACACCACACACTGAACTATCTACATTGTAGATATTCCCAACTCTTGAAAGTATCAACTGAAGAGCCACACGTGACTTCCCAGTGAGGTCTGTGCACCCCAAATCTCTTTCTGCGTAATCCCGTATGAGCACAAAACCTTCCCAGCCCCAAAGTGCAGTCTTCAGATTTTCTGAATGGTAAAAAAGGATAACAGCTGGCTAAAAGCTTCCAAGCAGTGTTGAGAAAATTGCCTTTTGCTGTCCCTGTAATAGTCAAGGACAGGCTACTTCTGCCTTGGGCAGATGGGCAGCTGGCATTGGACTTGTTCTTGGGACACTGCAGGGACTCATTTCTCAACGATTAGACTTTAGCTACTCATGTGCTTGCAGGTCTCATCCTAACCCCTAGAGCTAGCTGAAAGCCAATACTTTAGTTTCATAAAATAGTTTTGTGTTGTTTAATTTTGCTCTTGCATTTCATTGCAACAGAAGCATGGCTTTTCATGCCTTTTGGTGTAGCACATGGATAAAGGGTGTAGCACATGGGAATGAAGAACCCACCCTGGAACAGCTGATGGACTGTGATTCTGAATGCCTTTTGCTGTGCCTGAACAGAAGAGAGATGCAAATCTGAATCTCCAACTTTGTTTTCTGTTCTGAAAATGAAGTTCTACTTTATAAAATATGTTCTTATGAAAGGTTGATAGTTTTACTTGTTTAGCTAAATTTTTTTTTGCTGGTTCATTGTTGGTAGCATTCAGTAGATAGCTTTTATGCCATCGCCTATTGCTATGGAGGATTATTGTCCAGATATCTTTCATGATGAATAACACACACTGTCAGATAGAATTGACATTTATGAAAAAGAGAAATATGAGTACTAATGTTCCTACTGTAAAATTCTGGAGGCAGTTAGTAAGAAATTTAAATCAACCATTAAGTAATCAATAGTTACTAGTTCATAGAAGGTTTTTCAAAATTTTAATTTCTTTGGTTTCAAGATATTGAAAGTTACAGATATCATTTTCAATAGGCCTTAAGGAGTTAGAAGTCTGACTCCCACTGAATTTAAAAGTAATTTGAACATTTTATTACTGCAGGCTTTCTTGAAAATCCCAGCATGCATGTATTGGATCCATTGTTCCTTTACTACTGAAAGCAGTGAATGGTGGATTCTAAATTTCTAGTCCTTCGGAAATGTATGGATTTGGATAAGGAGAAATGAAACATCCTCAGTTAAACTTTGAATTCTTAGAAGATTTTGTAGAGGGACTTTTACATACCTCATGAGTAAATTCAGTTTCTTTTTTTCCTTTTTTCCTTTCTTTTTTTTTTGGTTTTGTTTACCTTTAGGGCCCATCTAAGTCTGTGAACAAGATCATGTGTTGTCAAAGATTTCATAACTCTGTTTATTGTGCATCAGGTCTTGGAGCACATGAACCAGTTTCATTTCAGACGAAGTTAATGTGTAAGATGCTCTCCAGTTGGGCATTAAAACCACAGTAGTAAACTGGAGTTGAAATGTTCATTTGCATTGGGTATTCAGTACCAAGATACAGTCAGAATCACCTGTAGCCTGGCAATTAGAGCATTTTCTTGAAAAGGGGCTTGTGTGTATTGACCCTTTCATGAACAGAAGATGACTCAGCTTTCATAATGTCTGAGCAACTGGTCAAATAATTATAGTTCTGTATTTAAAATAAGAAAATAGATTCTGAGGAACTAGCCAACAGCATTGCCTTTTCTCTTCCATGGTTGGCATGACTTTTAAAGAAAAAGAGGTAAGCTGAAGGAAACACTACTAAAATCTAGCCTCCGGAGAAGTCTCTCTCTGCAGGCATCATCTCATCAATAATGGTGCCCTCCTACAGTTCTGACTGAAACATATGAGAAGTGAGATTGAGTCCTGTCATTAGTATTGCTGATAGCCTAACTTGAGACAGTGATCTGATAAGCATGCCAAGGACTGTTGTATTGTCTTCTTCCCTCCCTCTCACCCTCCCTGTCTCTCATCCAGCCTTTAGGGCACAGCTGAAGGACAGAAAGGAGAAGGAGGAGGAGTCCTCCTCCTTTCCCCTGGTCTGATACAACCTCTTCCATCCCTGAACTTGGGAGCATTTGAACTAGTGGCTACCAGCTCCAGCTTGTTTGGCCTCCTGTGAGTCTGAGTGACAGGCATGAGTTAGAACAGTCTGCTGGGTGAGGAGGAGACCCGAGATTTCAGGTTGGTTTTGCTGGGTGATTCCTAGAGATTGAGTGGGAGGCAAGTTGAATGTCTAGCCCCAGGTTTAAAAATGCATAGTCCTAGGCTGGACATAACTTTGGTCTCTGTAGCATATAAAGGCTCCTGACTAATGGTAAAATAGAAGCAGCCCATTGTTACTGGGCACTAGGATGAGATCTTAAGGGAAGGCGGTTTTCTCTGCTTCAGAAACATGGCATGTATTTAGAATGGTTAAGGAACAGTTGTGTGAGGCTTTGAATCTGTTGTGGTAAGCCACAAGTTCCGTCGCCACATTCTGTCATGTAGCCTCTTAAAAATTCACTAAATGTTCTTCCTTTTGTTCTGCTCCGCAGTTCAAACTAAAACATGCTGCAGTAGGCTGTCCGTTTTGTCAGAAGTTGGCATTTTTAAAAGCAAAAAGTGGTAATACTAGACTGTGATTCATCTGTGAAGGCACATTTCCTTTTGATAGTTAAATAACAGTGGAATAGTGGAGATCTTTCAAAGTATTTATGCAAAGTGGCATATTATTAAGCTGCAAATATAGTCTAAATTCAGAAGACAAAATTAGTGTGCTTTAACTTCTGTTTGTAGTCTGTTTTGTGTATCACAAGAAGACAGCTTTAGATCAGAAGAGAGACACGTTCCTGGCAAGTGATGAGTATATGTGAGCAAGAACTTCCTGTGAGACATTGACCTGGTCTTGGTCAGCTGCTTTGAAATTTGTTAAGTAATCTATCTAATATGTCTAAGGAGTAGCATATAAGAATCAATCCATCCAAATGCCTCAGGAAGATCAATGAAAAGATAATAAATCTGATAATTCTCTGTGATCTGCTCTGGTGTGAAGCTACTGAGGAAACCTTGTACTGTATGAAGATCAATTCTAGTACACATTTGTTAGGGTTACAAGTGCTCTGCACCAGAACTGTGGCTGGTGAAAAATTAATTTCAAATTTGTTTTCAAACTTTATTTTCTGTAATAATCTGCTGTCATGAAACTGAATGTCAACAAATGGCAATTGCTGAGGACATTTTCAAAAGGGAAATAGACCCAAAACTTACAGAAGAAGCTTTCCAGCCTTTTTCTTGCTTTTGTGACTCCTACTTAATGTCTGTTCAGTAAAAGGAACATGTGTCTTTCGTATTGTTCTAATTTTAAAACCATACTAATTATAACAATAAACTATTCTTTAAGTATAATACAGTAAATACAGAGGCTGAAAGAGTAATAAATATATTTATATAGTTAATATCCTTACCAGATTAGGAACATTAGTTATCAGTCCTTTATGAGAAGGGGAAAAAACCCTGCTGTTCAGGCACAGTCCTGGGAATCAATAATTTTTTTTGTTCCATTAGACTGTGGTAGGTACAGAATGAAGTACAGAATCTAGAAATTATGCAACATATAGTTTGTTTATTGTTTTTCCAGTTGTCATACCAGCTTAAACATCTTTAGGAAAGAATCCTAACACTTCTGCTTCTGACTGAATTACATGAGAGAAGTGACCTTTCTAAGGGCAAATTGGCACATCTAGGAAATATTTTCAAATGTTTGAAAACCTCAGAATTCTTTTTGTAAGCTCCATTTTACAAATGTTCAAAGATCTGGGGACTAGCTGCATCTTTTCAAAATGAGTCCAGAGGCTTTGAAGATCAGGAATAGTACTTTAGCCATCTAGATCTTGCTCAGTGAAAAAAATAGGTATTTATTTTAAAAATAAAGAACGGAAAGGAGGAGTTGAAGTTTCAATTTACAAAAATAAAAACAGAGCAACTATTAATTCACATAGACCACTGTTTTTCACAGTCTGAGTCTGTTAAATACAGCATTTGGATTACAGACTTTTTAAAATTTTATAGATTGTGATTTTTTTTTATATTCATAAATTTTTGCTGTACAAAAATATGACCACCATGCCTTAAAATCAATCAGAATACTCCTTGTTCTGTTTGTTCATATCACCATGCTATTGTAGTATCTGCCTGTCATGAGTCTAGATAAGGAAAAATTTAGGTTGAAAACTAAGTAGAGGATGGAATCCAAGCACCTCCTACCTCCAGTCGGTGAAGTCTTGTTCCTCAGAAATAGAGGCTCTTCTGATGTCACCTCAAAGGGCTTGTTGCGTTGTTATAAATTTGAGTCAATGATGTCTCGTTTTGATGGGTGCCAGTTCTAGGATGCATCTCTGAAGAAGAGAATTCCGTCCTACTTTAAATGTCATCTTTAACTGTAGACACTTAGTGTTGCACCCTTTCTGAGCCAATTAGTGATATTTTAGAGAAGATAATAGGTATAATTTCTTGAAGCCTTTGCCTACAGACTTCTCAATGTCTGACGGAAGTCACCTCAGAACAACTCAGTCACCTTAGGTGGCCAGTTTTAATAAGTACAGGTGTCCTTCAGCAAATTCAGCAATGTAACATATTCTGGATGAAACCAAAATGGATTTCAGGCAGTAATACTGGTGAAATAAGGAACTGAAGAAGTTTTTATAATCTTAGTTGTGGGGACATTCCTAGCAGAGACAGGAGGCCATGACTGCATGGAGGTGATAGAAGGCAGCCCCAGAGGGAAAAGACGAACATGAATGAGAGTGAACCCGGACCAAGGACAAAGAGAAGATGCCAACGTAAGAGTTAACAGCTATATTACGTAGTGTCGCGCGGGCAGTAGTAGGTAGCAAATGAAATGTATAGTTTAAGGTGCGAACCGATAAGAACGACCAATCAGTTGTAGCCAAGTGGAACCTTTCTGTCAGCAGAAGATATATAAACGCAGCCAGCAAATAAATTACGTCTTCGATCTTTCGTCGGAGTCCGTGCCTTCATCCCTTCACTTAGTGACTTGCTTCTTGGGTTAGCCAGTAGTTGTATTGTCAGAGATGTCTTCAGAAACACCAAACTGACAGTAAGCAAATAATTTTGGAGATTGTATTGAAGCACTGTAATTGTTTTTAGTACAAAAATGTCAGGATTAGGGAAGAAGTGATTCAGGATCTGGTTTGTAGTGTTTCTTACTGTTGAGAAAGAAAAAAAGACAATGGGAAAATAATACATGAAAAGGAAAAGTCAGGACTTAGCCTATTGCCATCTGAAAGGAGAAGACACCTGGGTTCACTTTCTGTATTTCATAAGCTCTCAGCTCCTGTTTGTTCCCTGCAAATTATCTGCTGTCGAGGCATTGAATTCTGAAAGAGTATTTTAGCAAAATGATACATGAAGGAAATTGTAATGGTGGCACAAAAGGATAGGAACATTCCTTTAATCCAATGAGGAGACACAGAATCATACTGCTTCACAGTGTTCAAACTACTAACATAGCTACTTTTGGAAATAACCAGAGATGGTTCATAAAATATTTTCTTAGTTTGTCAATGGCAAATTAGATGTTGTATGTTTATTTTAGCATGTGGACAAAGCTAGGGTAAAACCATGTACAGACTAGTGCAGTAGGAACTTTTTTGCCTGTTGTGATTTTATTAGGCCACAGATGCATCCAGGTCATTAGTTCAAATTATAGAATCATAGATTAGTTAGGGTTTGAAAGGACCTTAAGATCATCTAGTTCCAACCCCCCTGCCATGAGCAGGGACACCACACACTAAACTATGTCGCCCAAGGCTCTGTCCAGCCTGGCCTTGAACACCTCCAGGGTTGGAGCATTCACAACTTCCTTGGGCAACCTATTCCAGTGCCTCACCACCCTCACTGTGAAGAACTTCTTCCTTATATCTAACCTAAAGTTCCCCTGTTTAAGTTTAAAGCCATTACCCCTTGTCCTACTATACAAGTCTCTTAGAATAAGGTGAGATAGGACTAATACAAATTAGAATAATCTGTTTATGGCAGTGTAGAAATGCAAGTTATTTCTGATTACTGACACAATGTTTCATTTCTACCCATCTTTTCTCTGTGATGGTTGTTTCCTAACTGGAACAGACAAATTCAGCTACTGGGATGTCTCATATGAAAAATGATGCAACAAGGAGATGATACATTTGAGGGCTCATGCTTGTAGACAGTATGTTTTTAATGTTCATAGGAAATCCCAATAGATAAATAAATAAATAATGAGGGCAAAAGAAGAAAGGAAGGATGGTGCTTTCTGTAACAAATCGATATTCAGAAGTGTCACCCCAAGTGGACAAAGACCAGGGATCAAGCAGACTAAATGAATGTTGTCATTTTCTGTCAACTTATTCTGAAGCTAGAATGGGAACACACTGCAATGTGGTGGAGTACTGAAAGTCCAAGGTGCATTAATAGCACATAAAGCTTCCAGATTTTGTATGCAGAAAAAGCTAATTTCCACTTTTAACAGATTTTTTTTTCTTCTTTTATGATTAGGCTCTGCTCTCTTGAATTTTTTTAGTGCCAAAATATTTATAATTAATAGTCATAAAGGACCGCAGTTTGTACTCTCATTTTATATATTTTGAGACAATAACCAAAGTGACATACAATGTTCTTAGTTGTAAATGCCATAAATCAGTCACTTTTGCTCAAGTAGTTTTGAACGTTACCATTTTTCATAATCATTTGTTGGGTCTTTCACATCAATTCTTGGAAAAGGGGCAACACAGTATAAAGTTTATTCAGCTACTCTGTTTAGCACTGTACGGTATGTATTTTCCAGAATATCCACTTTTCCTGCTTGTACCAAATTTTTTGGACAGACCTGCATCTTCCTTGCTTTTCTGCACACTTGGGAAGAAGACCAGCCTCTGGTTCCTTAGGTGCTGCTTTGGTGATTGACTGAGAAGATGCAGCCCTGAGAGCATGGTGCTGAGGTTTCACTTCTGAAAGAGAGGAAATAATACAGGACTGTCTCACTAGCTTGTTTGAAATAAGGGCTTGGCTGTGAGCAGAAACTTACTGCATCTTTCCTTTAGAAAATGGTTCCACCCATAAAATTCTTATGCAGGATTTTGGACATTTTATTTAACTACTTATGTTTTACTCTTTTACCTTAATGTGGAAGGCAGCAGGACATTGATATTTCCATTGTAATTTGTTCCTATTACACTTACCTTAAATAAGAGGCGATTCTCATTCCTTAACCATATAATGTCTCACTACCATAAGATTTTTTTTTGGTATTTTTTTCCATCCCGTGAACTCTGTTCTCACAGAGTTTGGTTTAGTTTTGCTTTAGGAACAAAAATTTTAATTTCCATTGTAGCTTTACTTCTGACCCTCCACAAGATGTTGATTTGAGATAGGTGTGCTTTAATCCCTTATTACAGACTTACACTTTATAATTTTGCACATACCTTATAATTTCTTATCCTATAGACTTTGATATTTTGTCTTCATCATTTATATATTAAATGCCAAGTTTGGTCAGCTATGAGGTAAGCATTTCAGCTTATTTAAAGTGGATCTGACTGGTGTTCCTTGACACAGATGAATTTGTACCGAGCATTCTGTGTAAATGTTTATTCCCTGAAAGCTCTGATGGCTTTTTAGGGCAGTAATACATGTACATATTGTTCTATCCTTGTTACCAAGATTAACTATCACTGTGAAAATGAATAAGAACATAGTATTATGCAAAGCAGTTATAGAGATACTCATTACATGTTTTTTTTTTTCTTTGTGGTACATACCTACATACCCTTTTCTCACCAGACTGAAAATATGTGAAGGGGAGAAGAATGTCATGCTGTGGTACAACTATAGAGTTTTGTATGGAATGGCTACCTATTGAGGGACTGAAATTTCAATTTATTCCATAAGATGCAGAATAAAAGCAATGCCAGTGCCTGATTGCATTAAAATGTGGATTTCAAGGGTTAACAACATTATGCAAAAAAACAAACTTGGTAATTTTACCTGTGCATAGTTTCGCCTGGGGGGATTTCTGTGTATGCTAATAAAGAAAACTAATTAGAAGCATGCCAGTGTTGTTTTCTTTTTTGGATCTACTCATCTGCAGTATGTGCATGGCTGACATTTTGAACCATGGGTCTCTTGAGGTTTAGTCTTGTAATCATATATGTATCAATATAAGTAGATACCCAGACATGATTCAACACCTGAGGTTAATGAAAGGGATGTATATTATATTGGGATCAATTGCTTTGTATTTTTGTGCACTTAAGATACATATTACTTTCAAATGAAAAAGAAATTTGCCTTGGAGAAATAATATTTATTTATCAGATACGTAAATCATAAAGAAAATATTTTGTTTGCATTCTGCAAGTAGGCACTTGGTTTACAAACTTCTTAGAGCAAAATATTGAAAATATTTGTTTTCTGCCTTCAGTCACTAAAGGAACTTTGAACTCAGAAAAGACACTCTAGCAAGACATTTTCTTCTTTCTTTAACTGTGGTCTGCATACCTTTAGTTAAAACAGAGTGCTAGTGAGGTTCTGCTACTCCAACCAGAGAGGGTAACAGATGTACAAAGTCATTGGTACTTTATGCAATAAACAATTCAATTAGTCTCTTGTAAACTTTATCGCTACTCTATTGAAGTTATGCATGTTTACACACTCCTGACTTTGGCTCAAAATCTTCTCATGACGGTGAAAAGAGGATGCCTGAAAATAATGTTTATAAATTTTATATATTTTTTAATGGGCTTTGTATGCCTTGTGGTCTCAGCTTGTTCTTTAATAATTGACTCCTCCTTTCCCACTTCCCCTTTCTGTGTATATTCATGTTGGTTGCATAAAAGTCCATGTGGATTTTAGAGCAGAAACCACTTTCCACTTTGATTAATGCATTATCTGGAAAATTAATGAAATTCCAATAATATAACCTTCAGTTTGACATACATAGATCTCTTTCCTCTTTAGTTCACTTATGTTTAACTCTACAATGCTTACCTTCACACTTCTGCAATTACTGCATATTTTGAAACTGTTACCGTGGAATTCAACATTCTATTGTAAACTGGATACTTGGCAAATACAAGAAAGCTTGTAAACCAAAGTAACAGTGTCTGTACTTCTAAATGGAGAAAAACTCTTTTTCAAAGAAATACTCTTTATTATATTTATAAACTGGATCAAGTTTACTGATGATGATGCATAACCCATAAAAATGTGGCTTAAACTTCAGATGTCAAGCTGAGTTTTTCTCCCTTATAAAATATTAGACTTGATAAGGATGAATTGAACAACAATAATCTTGGAATTACACAGTGCAATGTTTTTACAGTCATAGTTTCTGAAAGACCTGTTCATTGTCTTTATGTTACAGGACTGGAAAGTAACATTTTCTGTAGGTGTCAGCTTCAGTCTGGTGTGATGCCCCATTCTTCTGGTGATGCCACATGCAGCATTGAGTAGTACTGGCAAAAAGAAGAGGCCTCTTGGCATAAGGTAGGGCACAGCTTGCTGAAGTTCTTAATGATTTCTTTTCTATTTGATATCATAAAGTCAAACAGGTATTTCAATTCTATATTTTGGAGAAATACTACTGAACTCACAGCCATTTCTGGGGAAACTGGGAAAGAGACTTCTGCTTGGAGAGGACTCTTTGATTAGCAAACCTTGAGGAAGTGCTACAGGGTAATTGTAGAAGTATGACAATGGAGGGGCGAGTTGTGAAAATACAGTGTTGTGCTGGATCCATGTTTCATTTTATATTGACTTGTCATTGGTTTTGGTGGCTTCCTCTGTGTTGTTATCTACTGAACAGAGCTATTAATGCATCTAGAAGCTTTCATTAGTCTCACAGTTTTGTTCCAAAGCATTATTGGGATGTTGTGGCTGTTACCTGTGACGACAAGTATACTCTGTAGTCCCTGTGCATGTGTTGTCAGAAATAGCATATCTTAATTGGTGCTTCGTAGACAAGATTATTTCCTAATAGAATGGATTAATGTGAGTGATTTTGAGAAATGTTTGCATATTATTTATGCACATCATCCCTGGTCAAAGTGCAGTACAATTAATAGATACTGCCTAAAGGCATTGGTTCCAGTTTACTATTTTCTAATGGTAAAAGAGATATCAAGGTGAGAGTTTGTTACTTAAACATGGGACTGGTAAATATGACACAAAACCTGCAATAGATCCACAACCATCTGGAATGGCAGCTGAGCCTGTGGCAGGATACCGTAGGATGTGCAAAATGCACTGGTTGCTTATGCTTAGCAGTCCTATCCTATATGTTAGATTTCTATTGCAGGGAACCATACATTCTGATCTGATTTGGTTTGGATTGTGACAGATTGTAATCTCAGATTCAGAAGTGATGTTGTAAGTGTGGCTACCTGGAAACCTGCAAGAAAAGAAGGGTTGACATGAAGGCAACCACTAGGAAGATGTAAGGCAGTAGGGGCCTTAATTTATCTTATTGTCCATTGATTGCTTTTCCTACTTCTACTTTTCATGGACTAGCAACTCACCACTTTCAAGTGAGTGGCATCTTTTCTGAGTTGTTCTGTCGTGTATTATTTCACAACAAGAAATGTATTAATTGCTCTATGCTGCACTGCATCCCCTCATTGTGTAAGGGAATTGTGTACCAAGTGTAAGGGAAAATATTACGGTTGGTATCTGACATGTGGAGCTAATTTGCCTCTGCTGGAGCTCAGGGAGAGGTCTTGGCTATTACAGTGGAAGAAAACATTATGAATTATAGGCACCTTGCCTCATGATGCTTCATTTGTAGTTTCCATTTGTGATGATATACTATGAATAAAATGTGGGGACGATATCCTGGCCCCATTGAAATCCGTAGGAGTTTTTCTCTTACTTCAGCTAGGCCATGACCCTGGGAAACTTTGCTGGCTCCTGGTAAAGGATTTGTTCTAAACTAAGGACTTAGGTTTTAATATTACTACCAAATCTGCTTCTTAGGTAATAACTCTTTCATATTGAAGTTTATTTGTATTTGATTTGGGGGATCCTATGCTCAAAGAAAAACATGTTTCTATACCTACATTTTTCTATCCTTAAATATGACAGTATTGTTAGGGGTAATTATAGGCTGACTCTCAGGAAATACTATCTGATAAAAAGAGAGGAAGGACTTCAGAATAATCTCCCAAAGGATGGGGCTGCAATCCTGTAGGTAAGATACAATATAAAACTATTCTGCTTGTTGAAGGCTATAAAATGGACTGCAAGAAACAAGGCTTACCTCTGAGAGGAAAGACTAGATCACTTAATTAATTGCTCTTTAATATTGCCATTTCCTATGATCACAAACTTTCCTTGAGCGTATTGTGGATTTTCCTTTGCCAGCTGTTTTGATTTGATAAGCTTATTTTTGTCCATGGGTGAAAAGTTGTTCTTAAGTATTATTCTTGCATTAGTAATAGACACTTTCACACTCCTACAGTTGGAGTATGTATTGCCCAGGGGCAATAACTTACAAAACATTCTACTAAAGGGTATCAGAATTCTTATATTTTATGTAATTTTCTTTCCTATCAGCTGATGTGCTGTTTAAGTGATCTTTACTCTGTTCCACTCACTATATAGAGAAAGCATAAGAGTGTATTAAAATTGGTGCATGGCATGTGAAGCTAAGTTTTGATTGTGAAAAACATGAATGCTACAAATGCTACATCAAAGCTTATTCTGACTCTGGGATATTTTCTTAATGCAAATATTAGCTGCTTTGGAGAAAGGGACAGATTTAAAATGCTGAATGTGCCCTCACCTGATATCTGATTTAATTTCTCTGGTTCAGTATCTCATTCATCAGCTCATATTGGAAGCTGATTTTAGTGGTGGACCTTGTTTCAGGAAACTTACAATCTTTCCATTAAAAACCCCTCCCAGTTCAGGCTAAGTCTTTGAACTACTGCTGTAAAAAATTTGTGCAGTGTATGTGTGCATATGCCTGTCTATGCACATGTGTCTGTTTACACTGGGGTTGGAGAGGTACATCGGAGTGGTGGAGATATTTAAAAGATCTTCTCTTCTACATGTTCAGGCCGAAGTATCCATAAGTGCTCCTGTTGTGCTTTGTTACGTGAAGTTATGCCAGGAGGGAAGGCCGTGAAGGTGCTAAGCCAGTTATTGCCTAGACCTTTGGTACTAATTCACTATTTTATGCTCCCTGCATTTTGCTTCATTACTTTAAAACTATGTACAAACCATGCTTTCTAGCTTGAAATCCCTTCCTGAGACATTACCCCCATAGATAAGTATCATTGCATTGGCACTTCCTCTTGTTTAAGATAGCGTTGCAGAAAAGGGGTGGGGGATAAAATTATTTAAGCAGGGAGGAAACATGATGTCTGTTTGCCATGGCTATTGCTGCATTTAATTGTGTGCTCTTCTTGGTGTCATAGTTACCTTCTCTACTGAGTTGTTAGAGATCTTTAGGACAGCGATGGTCTATGCATGCATATTATAGAAGTAACAAACCAAAATATTTAATCTTGCTAGTTACTGCTACTTTTTGATCAACTCATTGAATCAGTATTAGGCCTTTGCTTTGTTAATTTACTTGCCAAAGCACACCAGTTATTCAACTGAAAAGGTACCAAGAAACCAAGACCCTAGTGTTCTCATCACAGTTGTCCCAGATATTTTGAAGTATTTGAAGTACCATGGAGGTAGATAATCTTAAACTAATTTGTAAAGGAGACAATATAAACAAGTGTGTTTTTATACAAGATATCATAGCGATAAGAATGTTAGATTGAGGGAAAATGATTCAGTTCAATTTGTAATTTGGAGAACATAATATATTTGACTTCTTTTTCTGTATAATACAAAGAGTTCATATATTGCACAATATTCATTTTTAATTAAGCATTTTATCATCGCACAACCTTTTATTGACATTCCTCATAATAGAGCTGATAAGATCTTGACCTGGTCTTCAATAAAGCAATGTATAACTCAATATTCTGGCACACACCGTTCCCTTCAGAATTAAACACATCATTTTCTGATTTAATTTAAAAATTCTATGTACTTTTAGTCACGTTTATTTACCTTCTCAGATTTATGCTCTTGTTTGACTTATGCAATTTAGATACAACCATTTCTTGGACTATTACTCCTGTTTGCTCGAGCTTTTAGCTAGGTGGACCACTTTATTGAATTTTTCCTCACTTTCTTTTTCTTTTTAAAATTTGCAATAAAAAGTGATTTATCACCTAATCTTGTTTCCTACTATAGCTTTTGAGTCCGATTTTGATTAGGTGCACTAACTTTACTTGCTACTGCCTTAATCATAGGTTTATAGGGTTTCTGCTAGCACAGAAATTCCTTCAGATACTTCGTGAGAAGAGATTCCTGAAGATGTCCCCAAAGATGTATTGCAAAGTTGATCCCTGTCAGTAACTTTAAAGAGCCCTGTGTTATAAAGCGTTCCAGAATCATGCCCTTAACCTTAACCATACTGATAAGCATCCCTGTAGCTTAACAGGATTTTCTCACTTGAAGCAAAGCTGCAAGGGAGTGAGAATCAATCCTTTCAATTAGTAGTGGCTAGTCACCCATTAAAAGTTGAAAACCCACCATACTGACCTGAATAGAAGCTATATGTAGAAGATACAACATCTGCCTACTTGCTGACCGTCAGGTGTTACAGGACCCAGTTCCTCAGTAATCTTCTAACCTCTTACTATATCAGCTGTTTCAGATGATAGGTACTCAACTACCCTGCTTTTCTCTTTCATACTTTGAAAAACCAGCTCTGGGCATTTGCTGGTGTTCCTTATCCTGGTATCCCAGATCTGTCACTGATCACTGTAGGTGTATATTGATTTTGTCTGATAATTTTGAGATAATTTAATGTACTAATTTGAAAATACTTTATGTAATATAGCACAGAAAATGCAGAACTGCCTTGCACTTCGAAAAGAGTTTTAATAATTGGGGAACACTAAGCTCAACTATTGAGGATATATTTCTTACACCCTCACAGATTTCTAATATTGCTTTGTCAGCCTAGCGGAAGTTAAAAATCACATAGGGCATCTGTGAGTAGAAAGTTACCAGGTACCAGATGTGTACCTTTAAATCTTTCAAGCCTTCTTGTCAGCAACAAGGTCCAGATCTTCAAGGATATATAGGTATGTAATATATTGAATGAAGTAGTTGTTATGCTTGAACTAAACCTAGATTTGGGGTTTTGCTCTGATCTTTTTTTTTCTTTGGGATATTCTACTCCAAAACCTCCAGGAAAATATACTGCCATGTCACTGGAAACATAGAGGTTTGTAATCAAATTCTTTAGAAGTATTGGAGAGCCTGGAAAATATGAAAGCATGTGACTTGAAAGAAAGTGCATTGTGTTTTGTTAAGTGTTCTAGAAGATAGTTGTTAGGAAAAATGAGTAAATCTAGCCACATATGTAGCAGATTCATGGCTAGCTATACCTAGCTAAATGGAGAATAGTACCAGGGGAAACACAATCAAGATGTACCTGGGGTACCTAGGAAGCTGTCAGCACAGGTCCCGAAAGCCATGCCTCTGTCTTTTCTACCACTGCCATCCATGCTTGCTAGATTAAGCTGAATCAGGTAGATGACAGCAGAAGCTTTTGCCATTATTTGCTGTGCAAACATATGATTGATACATTAAAGGTGCAGAGCCTCACCATCCCCAAGAGAGGAGGGGTAAAGACATCTGAGAAAGTGGAAAAGCTGATAAAGTTGTTGTATTCATCTTTGAAAGCTCACTTGTTAAACCAGACATAAGTCATATCAGATGAAGGTATGTGCCTGTTACATTAGAGACACTGGACATCCCCACATTGAAAATACCCAATTTTAATCACACTGTTGGAGCAAAGAGACTCCATTTATCCATAGGAGGGTCCTCCCCTTCAGAGGTAGTGCTCATGAATAAGCTTGTTTGCTCTTTCTTGCTCCTCCCGCCCTGGCCTGTCCTGCAGCTGGTATGAAGAATAGGAAGGGGTAACATGGGTATTTTATTTGTTTGCTTTGCTTTTCTTTGTTTGGTTTATACCTCACAACTTTGGGCTGGTTGGCAGTGCTTGAACTAGCTGAAGAGACTGCAAGCTAGGATGGTGACTGGCCTCTTCACAGATGTATCGGGTTTGGTTTTCCCACAGCTTTTCACCACAATCTGTCCTCTATTTTAAGGGACTTCCAGAATGAGTATAATAAGATTCTGGGTTTTAAACATACTTAAAATGAGTTAGGAAAGAAAAATCTGTTGTATTTGCTGTTGAATGTTTGCCTAAATGCTCCATTTTATGTAGGGGACTAATAGGAAGATCTTTTTTTCTATCTTTAAACAGAAAGTAAAGTAGAATATTTATAGAAGTATGAAAAACCTTAAAAACTAGTCCTAATGTCATAGAATCATAGAATCATAGCATAGTTAG
>NW_009944706.1:0-13963 GCF_000696875.1 Nestor notabilis
CTGGCTGGCCGCCGCGGCCTTATGGGCTGCTGCTCTGCGTCTGCGCCGCTTTCCCCGGCGTTTTGAGGTCTTGAAATTCACCTTATGCCTGTGCTTGTGGTTTAATACATTGATTGATTCCTGCATCCTTACGTAACTTAACCGGGGTGTAAGTAGGCACAAGAAGATCAGTCAAAGATGAAGAAACTCTATGCTTTGTCTCGTGTCATTCCGAATGCATTCAGTGCGGTCCTGGGTGTGATCACACTGCTCAGACTTAAGAAATCCACTGAACTTTAAGGCTGCTTGAAGTATCGGTTTGGAGTCCTCCCTGCCTTCTCTTCTAGAACTAAAGGGACAATGTCACCATCAGATCTGCCTCATAGCAGACAACAGAAAGGGTGAACTAGGTTGTGAGGAAATTCTTGTCAGCTAGGTGAATCTACTGAGACTTAGGTGTTACAGCCTCATGCAAGTACTAAGAATCCCAGAAGATGGAAAATAATTCTTAATTTAAGCTTGAATCTGCAGGAGTTATGGCTGGATTGGAACAGGAGGAACCACTTGCTGCCTAGTGGGTCACTGTGGTTTTGGTGAACACGGATTTGTATTTTTAGTGGGTGTGTTGGCATTCCTCTTACTCCTTTACCTCTGCAGACTGCCACAGTGTGCAGCTTTTCTGCTCTGGATCCCCAGCAGCAAGTTTAACCTGTATTAGCTTCTTTCTAAAAGAAACCTTCTTACTAAAGTAGGTAACTGAGCATAAAATATGTATTAGCTTCACCTAAGTAGTTTTTTCTCCAAATACTTCTTCCCATCTCTGTGGTATCTCCATTTTGCTGGTTGAGCGCAGATTTGAATTTTCCCGTACATGGTATCCAGCTGCCTGGTCCCTCTGAATACATCTAGAGAGTTGGAAGATTTATATGGTGTTGTGCCAGAGCTCTTTGTTCTACCTTGCTCAAAAGAAAAGGGTTGTTGAGATGTTGGGCATCTTTAAAACCGCCTCAGAATGGGGGAGATTATTCAGTCTTACAGCTAAGTTGCTTTCAAAGAAAGGAGTATGGTTTGCTTGCTTGACACAGCAACTTTCTTTTCAGCTAGAGCCAAGCACAGCATTGTACTGAATTCAGTACTGAAACATGCACAGAGTGGGAAGAAACCTAAAAATATAACTGTTATTCTTCACACAAGGAATGGTTTGTTACAGGAACTTTACAATGGTAAAAAGAAAAAAATCCCTCATGTTGTGAAAATGACTTACATCCATGCCATCAGAAATGTTAGGAGGCTTCTTTGTGCATCAATCTTGCATGTGAAGAACACAGTTTAGGTCAGAAGGGACCTCTGAAGTTTCTTCGGTCAAATCCCACTTAAAGCAGGGCTAATTTTAGAGATCCGTCAGGATGCTGTATTTTGTAATCTTTAATGGTATTTAAAAGCTCATGAAATCTTGATGAGCATGTTACCAGGTTACTGTAAATGTTCTTTATAGGACTTAGATTACAAAGATATTTGTAATCACATGACTCATTTTTGGGGGGAATGTCTCATAAAAAAATATCAGCTCAACTTGTTTGGGACATGCAAGTTGTGACAAAGCTCTCAAAGATTTTTAGGCTTGGTATGCAGTGACTTTGGGGGGATGGGAGTTGGAAAGAAGGAAAGAATAAGGAATGGTCAAAGTTATTTTAGATTAGATATATGTGCTACTGCAGTCCAGCTTATGAGTGTCCCCACTGTTCCCACATCTGCTCAGCTGTCTTTTAAGGAAAAGTATGTAAGTAAATCTGTGTACTACCCCGAGTTTTACTGACAACTCAAAAACACAGACTTTCCTTCTTTTTTTTTTTTTTTTTTTTTGACACAGCTGCAATGGGTTGTGTTTACACTGCTAAAATAAATGTTTAAGGATAGCTATCCTCTTAATGACAATTTTTTCTTTGGTTGTGGGTGGGAGGGAAATGAGACATGTAGAAAACCATGTTTTAGCTGGTCTTCTTGACACAAAGTGAAGACCATCAACTGGCGCTTATAACAGGATTAAGACTAAGCTTGTTTAAATTCTGGTTAGCTGAGTCCTGACCGACCATAAAGTAACTCACTGTTATCTTGGACATCTCAGATCTCTTGTGGTCACACAAAAACACACAAAAAGATGTTTTCCCCTTTTTCTTTGGCCTCTGCTCTCTGTAAAGAGAAGTGCTCATTCCTTCCGGAGGCTTTAGCAGAATTGAGAGCTTGCAGCTCTGATAGTTCAGAGAAAATGATGCTCTTTCGTGAATGGATGTTGCCACTAAAGCAGGTAACTGAGCATGTAAACGCTAGGTTAATTCACCATACAGCCTCTATATTGAAACTTTTTTCTCACATTGGCTTTTTAACTGTTTCCGAGGTTGGTTGTATTGTTTTGGCATGCAGTGTCATGGGCGGGTGTGTTAGAATTAGAACAGGCTGAACCGTAAGGAAAATACTGCTTGCAAAAATGCACAGTTCCACAGAAAAGCGCAGTTTAACATGCAGATCTTAACGTTCAGTGATGCGTTCCCAGCTTTCTGTAACTCCTGTTCCCTGTACCCACCCACCCACCCATAAAGAGGGTAACCATGTGTTCAGTTTTAAGGAAAAAGATGAATGATTAAGATACCTTTAAAACAGTCTTGCTGTGGATTGGAGAGCTGTTCTTTCCTAACTGCCGCAGGGTGACTGTGGCACATTCAGCTCAAAGAGTGGAGAGTCAGGTCCTGGCCACAGGGCAAAGGCTCCAGAGCTGGACTCCTGCCTAGTCCTGCCCACTTGCCACACGTGATATCTCAGTTTGTCTTCTCTCCTGCCAGTACTCGCATTCACAGGGAGAGCTGGTGGTGGCTGATGCTGGTGCAAGCTGCATGGGTTCTGGTGAGTGCGTGCACCTAAATGATAAAGGCTTACAGGATGCTCTGTTGTATCTTCTTGTTGTGGATTGTCGTTTGATGTTTAAAAACTCGTAGAGTTTGATCACAAGGCAGTAGTGTTTGTTTTTTTTAAGGTGGGGTGGAGGGTTGTAAAGTTAATATAAGCTTTACATTTCCTTAATAAACAGCAGCTAAACAGAAATGAGGCTGCTATTTGCAAACGTGCAGTTGTTTTCCATTTAGTCTCTTCACTTGGGGTTCAGTGATGTAGATGTGTTAGGGCTCAGCCTGTCTTGTTAGCAGATGTTTTAACAGTCCTGGCTGATGCTTCCCATACGTGTTGTTCAAAGTGGCTTGCTATGGTGTTTACTTAGCAGGGAAGGAATTTCAGTATCATGTAGAGCTGCTTCAACCATTCCCCCTATGTATTTCAATAGCAAAATACTCACTTATTTGAATAGGGTTGGGGTTTTTTGTTACTGAGTAGAAACCAAAGCATTCAGCCAAACTAAAGAGGTGTGTTAACTAAGCTTAATGATCTCCTTTCTCTATCAACTACAACTGAGTGGAAGTTGGCTTTTAGCGATGCTAATAATGCCAACAAAATAAAAAGGTATGTGCGAAATACTTATTAATCAATTGCTACACATTTGACAACATTTTTGTACACAAATGGCATGCACAAGGGATTAATACTTGTTTTT
Organism: Nestor notabilis; assembly: GCF_000696875.1. NCBI lineage: Eukaryota > Metazoa > Chordata > Aves > Psittaciformes > Psittacidae > Nestor > Nestor notabilis. The sequence goes on from NW_009944706.1 coordinate 3,578, forward strand.
TACATGCACACACCCCCTTTCCTCTTGTAACAAAGAATTAAGAAAAAAACAGTTCTTGACCCAGTAAGATTCACGTCCAAAGAAGAGTTGGATAATCAGACTCTGGGAGGGAGGAGGGCTACATAGCCTTTTGGGTATGCCACAGAATCTTTTCAGTCTTTACACGAGATATTGCTGCATTACAGCAGTACATTTTGAGTTACATTTTCGTCTTTCCAAAGTCTGGGGTCAGGATGGTCTTTGATATCAGTCAGGGGCAGATATAAAAAAAATTGTTATTACAGTAGGACTTTAGGTTTGAAGAAAGTATGTAGAGAAAGCAGATACGGTCAAGGAAGCTTTCCCTTGGTTAGAAACAAGTGGTGGAGTGGGGTAGAATCTGTTCTCTTATCTACTTTATGTTTGTGTAAACCGGCCTTGTTTCCTGCTAGGGACCATGGCTTACTCACATTTCTAGATAATGTGATACTGTCTTCCTTGGAACCAAGTATGCTGGTAAAAGAACAAAGTGGTCTTTTTTCGAAATGTTTCTAGCTATTTCTGCAGGAAGGCAGTTGGTTGTATTTGTTTATCAGTAGTACTCTGGAGCCAGTTTGAACGATGGAAAGGGATTTTCTTCCAGAAAATTCTGGACACAAAAGTGAGGAGCTACTCCTAGTTTCTGAATTCTAGCAACAGCTAGCTGTGGAGGTAAAGATTATATGTGTCTCTGGTTTATTGCCAGTCACAGTTCCAATGTATTTTCCTATATTTATGAGGGGAAAACCCCTTTCCTATACAAAAGTATATACAGACATCAATATTTACCAAAAGTCTATCAGGGAATAGAGTTTTGCAGATGTCTCTGGAAAAAAATGTGATTATCCATATTGTGTAATACTAAAGTTGTGTGACTGCAATTCTACAGCCCTTTGTAACACATAACTGTTGGGATGTAAGTGTGAAGTGACTCCTTGTACTGCCAAAACTCGGATGACTCTTGTACCAGTTACAGCTCAGAGCTGAATCTTGAATTTTGTCCATGACACAGGGCTAAATGTGCTTTCCCAAATCCTCATAATTGATATAGCCTCACTGGAAGGAGGCTGTCAGCCCCTGCCAGCCTTGTGAAACTTGCAAGGGTGAGGATTGGGCTGGGGGGGATTTGTGGATGGATGGTGGTTAAGTAAAATTGCCACCAAATTAGTCACTGGTAACAAGCAGCAGTGTTTGTACTGTAAGACTTAAGCATGCATATTTAATGGCTTCGATTGTAATGTTACCACTTCTAAGCGAAGTTGTTTGTTCCTGATGTCATTTCTGTTTTAGCAAGAGTGGGAATTGGTCAGCATATGGAAGACGCTGTCCAGGGCATGTTTGTAACGTTGGAGCACTGTGTCTAATAAAATGGTTGCAAGACTATGTATTTCCGTCTGCAGGCATGACTGATGAGCTCTAATTTTGGCTCGATGCCTGCTTTGGTTCTAGGGTGAAATTGTAAGTAACAGGAAAGGTTACCAGTTATGGTGAACCAGATATTTTGTTTGTTTTTTTTTTAAAGTCTTCTGTGGCGTATTTGTAAAGTTCATTGTTTAATATAGATTGGGGGGCGTGTGTGAACATTTAATCTACAAATACTTCTTTTCTTGTAAGATACCACTGTCTTAGTGTAATAATTTAAGTTACTCGGTAAAATCTTGTGAGATGGTCTGTGGTCTCATTGCAAGGGAAGTTGGCCTAGATGACCTTTGAAGGTCCTTTCCAACCCAAACTATGATTCTGTGGTTTATGACACACATATACTTCAGTCATCTTTCTCCTCATTGCATTTGATCACTTTAATCATGAATGTTTCTATCAGTCTGGTAGCAGGAAAAGGTAAGAATATCTTGTTAATAGTTTTGATGTGGGTCAGGCACAGAACTAGAATGTAATCTTGCTCTTCTAAAATCCAGTTCAGTGCAGTCATGTACAGATCATCTCCAGTCAAACCAAAAATATCAGTGTGAGCTTTTAGTTGTTGTTTTAATCCAGTTGCTCTTTGTCTGGCATCATCGATGTCCAGTGTTAGAGCTCCTTTCTTCTTTCTCTTTCCAGAAATGTCCTTCCTGCCTGACTTGGGAATCTTCACGATGGGCATGTGGTCTATTGGTCTTGGAGCTCTTGGTGCAGCTGTGACAGGGATTGTCCTTGCTAACACTGATTTATTTTTGTCCAAGCCAGAAAAAGCTACGTTGGAGTTTTTAGAGGAGATAGAGCTAAAAACTTTGGGATCAGGTAAGATTCTGGATGTTTCAGCCCACATTCTTTTATAATTGGGATTTTATAAGAAACTTTGTAAGGCCAGGGATGGAAGAGTTTTTCTTAGTCTTTCGTCATTATGACACGTAGTTGAGTTTCCTTGGTGGCTGATAATTCTGGTGAAAGAAAAGCAACCAAAACTGTTACTTCTGGATGAAATATGATATGCTTCTAAAAATCAATACAACAATAACACCCTGTTATGCATACAGATTTTTTTTTCTTCTGCTAGAACTGTGTTTTAATGTGGAGTTCCCTGCAGTGCTCTTTGTTGGTCCTTAAGGCATTAGTTGTTATAAGCAAGAATGGCTGATATTATTGTTGATGCTGTTTCTCCTGTACACACAGAACAAAGGACATTCAAAGCAGGTGAACTATGGAAGAAAAATGGTGCAGTGATCATGGCTGTGCGAAGACCTGGATGTTTTTTGTGCAGAGAGGTAATTGCTAGGCTGAGGGATTAATTAGGAAGAGTTGAGCTCTACTTGCATAGATACCTTTAAGTAAAGTGAGAGTGTGAATAAGACAGTCATCACATGCATATGAATTATCTGAAAGGGCTTGTTTCCTAGCCCAAACTGGTCACCAGCTAACAGCCTATTTAGTTTTCTTTGCAGCTGATTTGTATAGCCTAGATCCTGAGCATTTTCCTTTCTGAAGGCAATGGCTACAGCATTTTTACATCTGTCAGGGACCTAGCCCATGGTAATTAGAAAGGGAGATTACACAAAATCCAGCTGGTAATGAGTTTTACGAGCTAGTTGTATTCCCCATGTGCAAAATAAACCTCTATGAGCCAGGTAGTCTCTGGTCAAAAGCAGCACAAGACTAGACTGTCAAAAAGCCATCAGATAAAGCTCATCAGCAAAAAAGATGTTCGTAAAAGGCGAGTCCCTCACTGTTCTGGGTGCTGAACGTGAGGCAGGAAGGTGAGGAGTCTGAAGACAAGGAGTTACTGTTCCATAACAAGGAGGATTTGGAAAAAAAATTTGATCCTTAAGCTGGCATTAGGCTCCTTGGGTGGAGGTGGGAGGAGACACTTAAAATATGATTTGAATGTACTGGGTGCCTGGGAAGGGCCATAACTTGCACCTTGGCCAGTATTTTTCTCATAGTTATGGGGAAAAATAGGTACGACATTGTTACTCACTATAACAGAGTAATTAATATTGCAACCACTTAATTAAGGGATCTACTCCTATCAGTGGGAACTGCTTAAGTACATGTGCAATTTGTGGATGGTTAAATATTAAAGTCCTTTGCTCTCAGAACAGGTGTAGGGTAGGCTGGGGGAGAATGCACTACGTGCCTGGCTGTGCCTTTCGCATACAGACAGGAATTCATTAAGGATTTAATTTTTTTTTTTTTTAATGCTGACTTCCTAAGTAGAAATAAAGAGTTCAATTCAAGGAAATGTGGGTTGTTTTGGGTTTTTTTTTCAGGAAAAAATTGAGAGAAATTTAATTTTTCTAGTTCTTAATTTTGGTTCAAAACTTCAGTCACACTACTGATAAGCTGATTAGGGAAAATAATAGTATTTTAATTGTAAAAGTGTTTGAAAAAGCTTTTAAATTGCCTAATCTCATAGTCTTGATCCGGCCATGCAGTGATCCAGTGATTGTGGAAGTGCTGTGGGCTTGCTGAATATTGCAGGTATCAACTCAAGCAGTCTAAAGTAGCAGAAGAGCCGTAGTTAAAAACTATTAGAAGGACCATCTGAAATGGGAATTGTTCTTTTGGGTTGCCCCCGCCTTAGTGGAGAGATGAACTATTCTGCTAGGGTGTGCTTGTCCACTTTTTACAAAAGCAAGAAAACAGTTTCACAGACCAGATGATATGGTCGCAGCCCCATGGTGAGGCTGTACAGCTGTTACGTGATACTTTCCCACAAAAATAGACTTCTTTGCTTTCTCTTCTTGTATAATTTTTAAATAGCAGTAAAGAAAACCAAATCAGGTCTAGTCCCAAGATGCTGCTTGAAGTTTAATCTCTTGAGAATTGAAAAACTTAAGTATGCTTTTACATCATGCCTGCTCTCTCCCCTACCAAAAGCCAAGGAGATACCCTGCCAAACTGCTGAAGTGTCTCTCTCTGAAAGGCTAATCAAGATTTGATGGTATTGCTCTCTCTCCAGAGACAGTCATTTTGGGGCATCCCTGCACTAGCCTGGAACATCAGTTCTCAGACACGTTAGGCCACAATACAGATCTTTTTTGTTTTGTTGGTTACAAGATTTTTGAACTATATAAAAAATCCCAGACAAAATTGTTCTATTGTTACTAACTCCCCTTTTAGGAAGATCATAAGTCATTTTGTTAAGGGAAATCAGAAAATTATTGCCAGATCTCTAAGAACAGAAAAGAGGGAGAAGATCTAACAAGCGTAAGCTATGATCCTTTAATTCTCACCACTCACTACTCTGTTTGCTTGTGATGCTGATCAATGCTTATTAATTTCCTCTGAAAAGACAGAGTAGTGAACTGCAAAGCTGCCCTTACCCTTTCACCTACTGATGTCTTTCTTTAATGTCTTTTCTCCTGTCTGACTCCTACTTGGTAAATTCTAGATGTCCTGTGAGCCTTTAAGACATTTTGGTTAGGTGGCTGAGGGCGTTCATGTAAACTGTGTCCATTTCTTAAAGTGTGCTTTGTGGGAGTTTTGTCCAGTAAAAATGACCTTTCTCAATTGTAGGTCATGGAACAGTTTGGGTTGGAAGGCACTTTAAAGATCATCTAGTTCCATCCACCCCCCGCCACAGGCAGGGGCACCTTCTACTACGTGAGATGAAACAAATTTATAATGTGCACTCTTATCTGTTGGAAACCTGAGAGGTCTTTGTACAAACTGTGGGAGCTGGGATTCCTTCAGCAGAACAAAAAGTCCAGCAGATGAGTGGTGACACCTTGCATTCCCGCACATCAGAAAAAGCAGTATTGCTTCTGGGATGCTGAAGGTGTATGAAGAAATTCCCTGATTATTTTCACTGGGGGCATCTAGAAAGGAGAGTGCATCTTTACTCCATTACTTATTGTGCACTTGTGTAGCCTGCTCCTGCAGAGCCCTCATAATAGTTTGCAAAGGGGTCTGACAACGATGGCGTTCTATTTGGAAAAAAGGATTGGAACTTCTGTCCTAGGAAGGTGTATGTAGGTAGTGATGTGTAGGCAGTATGTTTTTAATGTTCTCTAAACACTTGAAAAGATAGTTGAGTCCTAGCACAGGCAAGGTATACCTACAGCTTTGAGTTAGAAGTATGTTTTCTCCAGGATTTTAGTATTTTATCCAGTAAATGCTCAAAAAAATCTCCTTCCTCCATGCTTACTGAAGAAAATATTAGTAAATCTAATGAAGACCTGCCTATGAGTAAAGCTAGCTTAAAAGTCTGATTTACAGGTCTCTCTCTGTTTTGTTAGAATTTACATATGCTTCTGATGTTCTTGAAATTCAAGGTGAAGCTTTCAACTTCCATTTATTATCTGAAATATTTGGGTTTTTTTCCTTTCTTAGGAGGCTTCTGAGCTCTCCTCTCTGAAACCCCAGCTGTCGAAACTGGGTGTCCCTCTCTATGCTGTTGTGAAAGAGAAGATAGGGACTGAAGTGGAGGATTTTCAACCTTATTTCAAAGGAGAAATCTTTCTGGATGGAAAGGTATAGTGAAGTTGGTGTTCTCCTTTTGTTTAAAAACAAATTTATGAATGTCCTTTTTGAAGAGGTTGTATAAATAATAGAGATGGAATGTGGTCTGAATGAGAAAAGATTGAGTAGCATTATAGTTTAAGAAGTTAATTAGCTTTGCTTTTCTATATATATATCCCACTCAGCTTACAAACTGATCTGTAGCTATGCACCTACAACATGCTTTTGCAGGATTATTCCTCCCCTCCCCTTTAACAGGTAAACAAAATGGCATATTATTTATTTCTTTCTTCCACTGGCAGTGTGACATTTCTGATGTATGAATCAAGGTCTGAACATGATAGACATAATTAGTTCCTGATACACAGGCCAAATTGCAGTGATATAGCTTGTCCCAGTACACCGGCACATGCTCTATTGCTAGTATCATGTCCTTCAAAAGTACGGCCCTGCTTACTCCTTAACCCAGAAGATGAATTTAGAATCATTTGGCTTCTTCCCTCCGCATTCTGCCTGTGTGAAAGAATCAGGCTGATTTAAAAAAACAACCAACCAACCAAACCCACAGCCCCGACAAAACAGAAGCTGATGGAAGTTTCAGGACTTGTATCTCTACCAGGATTTTTATTGTTATACTTCAAAAATAAGAAAAAAGATGTTTATCACAAAGCGCCCTTGTTGTCAGCAATAGGGATGTAGATATACATAGGGCTTAAATATATGTGGATCAGCTTAAAATCCAGATGAACAGTGGCAGTACCACTAGTTGTCCATGTGGAGGTAAGTGGTGAGGTAGTGCGTTCAAGAGGTTAATTCAGGTGCAATTTCCTTTTAGCTGTGCGTGGTTAGCTGTTGTGTGTTGTGACCTTTCTTGGATACAGGGTTGGTTGGTTTCCTGAATTTCATTTGGGAGGAAAAGTTCTTTTCACTTTGTTTGCTGGGATATGTTCTGTTTCCCTGCAGAAAGGCTTCTATGGACCACGCAGACGAAAAATGATGCTATCGGGCTTCTTCCGCTATGGAGTCTGGCAAAATTTCTTTCGTGCTTGGAAAAGTGGATATAGTGGTAACCTGGAAGGAGAAGGATTCACCCTGGGAGGAGTATATGTGATTGGGGCAGGAAGACAGGTACTACAGGCCATCTCCCAAGGCTTTTATGTCTCTTGTGAGACTGAAAGTTTCTTCTTTGGATTTGTTCAGTTGCTAGTCAGTTGATCTGCTGTGGGGAGACTAGTGTATGAATTTTTCTTTTGTGTCTTTGACTAGGGTGTTTTACTGGAGCATCGTGAGAAAGAATTTGGAGACAAAGTCAACCTTCCATCTGTCCTTGAAGCTGCTGAGAAGATAAAACCCCAGCCTTCATAAGTGGGAAAAATAGTTGCACATTTTCTGACCACAGCTCGAAATGTAGAATGCATCTATTTCTTGAACATTACAGTTAATTGCTTTTTAACTATTCAGTGATCAACGCAGAGGAAAGATTCTGTATTCAAACATAGAAAATCATGAAAATCCTCCTGGATCTTCTTTTGTTGCTTTGCAGCCTTTCAAGTGGTCAGGATTTCAACTGCTTTTTTGTGCCTGACTGTATTAACGAAAGGCTGGTTCTAAAATCTGTCCTAGTATAGGTGTTTCCAGTCAGTCAGTTGAAAACCTGCCTACCTAAGGGAGCAGATCTTTGCTAAGGCTGAAGTAATGGAGTACCAGCTGAGGTTGAAGGATAATAAAACTTTATATAAATTAAATGCCTTTGCTTTTTGCTTTTTTCATTAACTTGTAACCAGATATGTGTTTCTAGAAGACTAAATCGTGTCAGTCTATATTATTCTAAGATTCTGCATTCTATATTATTCTAAGATGCGGCTATGTCTACCCAGTAGGTTTCTTGTTAACTGCTGGTTCTACATCTTCCAGCTCTTTGTGTGATTTCCTGCAAAGAAGATTGAAGACATCTGTTCACTTCAGAAGATAATTGCGGCATGAGCACAAGTTCCTTCTTGTGTTTTAAGATTCTTAAAAAAAAGAGGGAACAATATCAGAGAGCAGATTAGGTAGATCCTGGCTTGAATTCTGTAGTAGAATGACTGGGCTATTAACTCCTAAAAATAGATGCGGTGTTGCACAATATGGTTCATGAGAGCCAGTACCATGCGTAGCCAAATATACGCACCTGGCTGAAGCATGTACAGGGCAGCATGAATTTTCCAAATGTGCTGATGTTTCAAAGTCTAAACAAAACTTTAACATTGCACTTAGAGGATTATTAAGTGTTGTGTATCTTTCATTAGCTGGTGTATGTAAGAGGCTAGGTAACTTCTGAAAATATATGGGCTGGAACATACTAAACTAGCAGAAGTATTAAAGGGAAGGATTCTTCTGTCCTGGCAGCAGGTGAGTCTGAATTGTCGTTCTGCTTTCTTCTGACCTTAATGAAACCTTCATGTATCATTGGTGCTGAGGGCAGGGATACTTCACACCTCTGAAACTTCCGTAATATGCCTGTATTTGCTCTGTGTGCCCATGCCTGTCCATCTGTATTGTTGAGCTGTGTGCAAAACAATGGTCATATGTGATGCTGACTGTACGAAACCTAAATGCTAGAAACTCTAGAACTTCACAAGCACTGAGGCCTGGCCTTGGTCTTTGTTAAATCAGTTATGCAGGGTTTAAAATTGCATCATTATGGATGAAATCCTGACATACTATTAATGTCCAAGCAGAACTAATTTTAACTAAAAATACTGATTTTTAGTTAGAAAGTTTAACTAAAAATACTGATTTTTCAAAGTTTGTTCTTCACAGTTCCCTAAAACAACACTAGCAGTGAGGATTTTGAGTGACTTATATGCACTAAGATGTTTAATTTGAAAACAATGGAAATTGGACTTGTGCTATTATGAGGTGAAATTTGTGTTTCACTGTCGTGGGGGATGGAGGAGGGAGCAGGATTTTGGAGAGTTGAGCAGCAAAGTTGACAACAAACTGACTACATGATTCAGACTTTATAAAGGCTCTCCTAGGAGTCGTGGCCAGGTGCAGAGAACCATGTATTGACTCTGTCCATGTTCTGAGCTGCTTTTTTAAGTATGCCCATAAGATGATGTCAAAAAGCTGTTGGGTACTAGAAAACATAAAATGGCTGACTGGAGGTGGGCTCCTCTGAATGGCATCCAGAGCAGCCATGAAGCTGCCAAAAGTTGTGCTTGAGGGCTTTTTTGTCCTGGGTTTTAGCACTGAAAGGAAGTACCTGTATCATAAGTGCTTGCCTGACACAGGGCACCTAAAACTTTACAAACCCACAAAGTTCAAAGCATTGTGTAAGTGTCCACTTGTCTGCAGTAGGCGTATTGTTACTCTGGAGTGCAATAGGAAACAGATGCTAAAAGAAATGGGTGTGAGCTACTGTTTCTCAGTTGCAAGATGCAATTAATAACAAAAATCTTACTTACAGCAGAAGATTCCTGGATCATGGCTCCTATAGAGTTTTGAGTTTTCTTTCCAGTGGGAACTGGAAAGCTTTGCCGTTTACAAAGAACAGATCTTGCACAAAGAAAGGCAAAGAAGTGACTGATCTTAGACTTGGATTGCAGGCCTTGTTCCAAGGGCTGTTTATGCCTTTCACATAGACATGAAATGTGAAAGACATAAACAGTCCTTGGAGAATGGGATGGAAGCCAGATAAATTCCAAGGAATTCAAGATAAATTGAAGTGCATTGAGAACCTGCTAAATCTGGAGAGCATCTATTTACAATCTTGTGTACGTGCAATTGAATTCCAACCAGTCTAACAAAACTGGCCACCAGTTCTGTCAGTCAGACCACAGAAAGTCCGACATGATGACAAGGATGCTACACAGGGTTGCAGCTCTTTAGCCCACCCAAAGGGACTGTGTTCTATGATCCTGGAAACAGAAGCGGGAAGCCATCATGTCCAGCATTTAGAATGTTTAGCTGAAGTATAACGGCTGTTAAACATACAAATCACTAATGCTACAACTTCTTCTAGTGCAGAAACAGTTTTTGAAAGAACCATGAAGTCCTTTTGAGGATGTTTATTAAAATACAGAGACTGAAAGTTCTCTGCTCTGTCAGTTTCAGCAAAGGCATGTGTACTGTAACCATGTTAGACCCAGATTTGGGAGAGTGTTTTCTTACTGCTAACAGCAATAGTTCCCCTAAACAGGTAGTGGGACAGTGTACTTCTTGATTTGGAAGTTATGTAACCTTACCCACATTTTGAAGTTTTCTAACCCTGTCTTTCGGTCAATCAGAGATCAAGTCAAAATTCAGAGTCACAGAAGGTGCAAAGGTATTTGAAAATGTTCCGAAGAATTATTGGTAAGTGTTTGGGTTTGGGTTTTTTTTAAGCCAACCTTGGGATTTTTTGGAGTTTACTAATCCTTTCTGAACTCCCTCTTGACAAAATACAAATGGAGAGGATAGAAAATCATAGAATCATAGAATCATAGA
>NW_009944707.1:0-22357 GCF_000696875.1 Nestor notabilis
TTAGCTTTCCTAACCTGGTCCCTAGCTTTCCAGACATTACCCCTATATTCTTCCCAGGCAACCAATCTCTGATCAGTCAGAGGAATTGTTCTTTGGAAATACGTGTCTTTCACTGTTGATGGTAGATGGACTTCAAAGGACTTATTTAGATCAGTTAACTAAATTTTATATAGTCTAAGTGAGATGAATCCCTATCTCTACACTGATTCAGAGTAGCCATTGTGAGTAGTGCTACTAGCATTGTACCATACTTGCATTCCACTAGCCTCAAATATTAAAGTTATTGATCTTGGGTTTGTGTTAAAGCTAGAAAACCCACAAAAAGCTATCTTGTCTGAGAGGTAAAATTACTAAATGAAACAAGTTTATTTCTTCAACTGGAGATTTGTTTATTGGATTCACATAACTTCAGCATCTCTTGCTATATCTGACTATTTTTGGGATAGGGGTGGACTGTCCTCAGCTTTGTGTGACAGAAAGGAAATTGGGAGGGAATAAATATCCATTCTGAGCTATGTGCCCTTTGGGTTCTATGCAATCAGCATATTTTTTGTGTTGCTGAGTTTTACCCTCACTTGTGCCACAATGCAGGGGATGTTTTGTTTAGTTGCTAATTCAGTTTATAAATTGTATAACTAAACCAATGGATCCCATTACTTGTAATGTGAGCTATTGACTTTTCCTTTACCTCAGATGATTCAAATGAAGGAATTCCCATGGAGACACTGCAGAGGAGGAAAAAAAAAAATAAAAGAAGAAAAAAACAACACTAAAAACTCTAAACAAACAAACAAATAAAAAATCCCAATAAAACATATATGAAACCAAGCAGAGTGAAAAGAAAGTAGCTTACAGCTTTTTCAGGCCAGAGCTAATACATATTGTACACTCACAGATTTGGGGGAACAATAGCACACTTTTGTGGCATGAAATTATATTTGTGTCATGAAATCATATGGTTTTACTGATCACACAGTACCTGGAGTAATAGAGAATGAAATGTAAAGTCGTGTGTTTGTGGGATTTTTATGATCTCAGTCATGACATAAAAGTCTCAGAAAACCATCAGTGAAGCGTATAACCAAGCTATCTTTTGTGTTGTTTGTGAAGATCTTCTAGATTTGCTCTTTTCACATAATACTTTCTGCAAGAAGTAAGTTTATGTGGAGCCCATACATTTAGTCTGATTATATTAAAGTTCTCTTTTTCTTACTCAAAAGTAACAACTAAAGATTCCTCCTAAAATCAAAGATTTAATTTTGGTTTTTGCAGAATGCAGAAGCACACTAATCTGAGACCAGCCAAATGCTGAAGAAGAACACGAAGAAGTGTCCGCATTGATGCCTACAGGTGTCCCTATCTCCAGCCTCACTGCTGTGTGCCACGAGGAACATGGAATGACCAACTGATCGCCCCTTGCAAGGCCAGCTGCAAAATCCTGCTCTGAAGGAGGTAAGACATGCACTTCAGCCCACACAATCTACATCCACTTCTCCCAGGGCAGAATAAACACTGGGAATTTGGTGGACTTTTTGTTCTTGAAGAGCTATTTAATATTAAATACCTAAGCACACTCTGGAGAATAGATACCTTTCTCTCCTTTGCCAATGCACACTTTATTGTGAGCTGCAATCATCGTTCCTCTTGCTTTTTCTTCCTACAGGCCTGTGAAATTTTCAGATTAACAGAGCTTTTGGAAAGAAGAATATCCATTCCCCATCCTATCCCAGGTTGAAATCATTCTAAATTTCACATGGTACCTAACTCAAGTCTGTGAAGAGCGCCAAAGTCTAGAAGACAAGAAACATTTCAGAGTCAATCTTCACCATTTTCCTACTGACTGGTTTCATTGTCCATCTCCCTACTGGATATTTGAACACTTAGAGCTGCACCTGGTCAACAGACAGAAAAGTTAGTTCAGTGAACTCATGGCAAGAGTTGGTTACCTAAAAGCCGGTTACTTGGCAAGATACAACTCAGTTCCTTTCTTGTTTGGGTATTTACAAAACATCTTTAGATAGATATTATATATGTAGGCAGTAATTCACATTGACAAGGTTATTAATATGCGTAAAATAGTCTTTCACTAATATTGATAGGAGAACAGAAGATTCTCTTTAGGGCCTTTTGGCAGCAAGCCAGATGGCACTGACTTGCTTAGAACTGTAAATTTCTTAAACAAAGGTTCCAAAAATACATAGTTGTTGTTTACCAGCAAACAAGGCTTTGTTATCATACAGTGTTTAAAGTTTAAAAATAAAACTATATAAAATCCATATAATCCGTGTTGTCATTCAGTTAGCAGGTGCTTTTCACTGTGCAATTTTAAATGGAATTATCCATAGCTAGACACATTTCTAGTGCTTTCCAGTGAGGACTGGATCTTGTCTAAGCTGATTACATATTTTCACCATTAACCTGCAACAAATTAAAATATCATTACTGATAAGGTCTGTGAGATAAAGAGAGACATAAATAATATAAAAGACAGAATTACTGTTTCATAGTCAATTTTCAAAAGATGCAAGTATAAGGACATATATGAAGGCACTTGTAATTTAGACCTTGTTAAAAGCATGGATCTCTCTCCGGTTAAGGCCTGGGTAAGGCTTAACCATTTGCTGATGATGGCAGCAAAATAACTAATATAGTCTTGCAAGTATAAGCAGGAAAATATGAAGTGGAACTAGCAAGTATAGCATCCCTCTGTTTTAGAGACTGACAGAGCTATGAAAGTACTTGTTTTACATGTCATATCTGCAATTCAAGCAGGAAAATGAGAAATCTGAGAAGGTTTAGGAAAAAGCCATTCATATACATGAATAACAAGAAAATTAGCATCATTGACATGTCAAAGTTCCAAGACAAGAAACAGAAATATGATTACTGAGGAGTTTCCCTTCCAGAAAGTACCTAGCAAAATCTGGTGATGGTGCTCAGCTGAAGCTGTGTAAATCCAGGCATGATATTTTAGTAGTAAGGTTATTTATCCTAGTTATTAGGAGACACAAAGGACTTGTTTTGCTGAAAATGAAGTTAAAAATGGAAGTGGCTTTCTAAATATGTTCCATTTCAATCACAGCTATTTGATTTTTTTTTTTTTTTTTTTTAAAGCAAGAATGTGAGAGGTGATGATCAACATGATAATCACCTTATGTGTCTAAAATCTGTGAACAAACCTACTGTCCTGTCCTGGAGAGGGGAGGGGAATCTGGTCAAAAAGAAAGACAGAGTTAAGGATAGAAATACAAGATGTTTTTAACACTTTTTTGTGTTCTGTACATATTGTTTAAGTAAGCAAGCTGTATCCTTGCAGAAATCATCAGCAAGGTTGTTTTAAAGACTCACTTCATTTCAAACTGAATTGTGTTCTGCATACTGAAGCTATCAGATCCCAGGTCTCCCACATCTATAGAGATCACCTGAGCTGTTGAACCACTGTACCTCTGTTGGTGTGACCTTCCCTTCAGAGTAGTACAGATACTGCTGGGATGGGAAAGATAGATTATAGAGCCCAAGGCTTAAATGCCTGCTCATCAGATAGCCTAGTAAAGTTCTTAATGAAAGCAGGAAAGCAGAGGCTGACGGAGAAAAAACACAGAAGAGGTAATACCCTGTTCTGACACTTCACATAAATTAGGAAATGGGAAAGTTTGGCTGAACCTCTGCTTTCAAGCTGTCTGCAGCAACGATTTTAAGTCAGGATTTCCAGCTACCAGGACACTGGCAAGTACCAGCAGGCTGGACATGCTGGTTTTCTGCATTGCATTTGCTTTTGAGATACATACGGTATCAGACCAAGATTGTCATGGAACTGCTGCTCTGGTGCTTTCGCTCAAATAGAAATTCCCAAGAGCTTCATGCCTGTGAGGAAATGTTGAGTTTTCTAGCACTCGTCTGGTAGAAAGGGGCATTTCTTGATTATCTCAACTCTGCTCTGGCAAAGTCCTATGCCTAATTGATAGATGTAGGTGTTTTTAGACAATTTCCTCCAAATTCCAAACTGCTGATTTTAATGTGAGAGCTATTGGTTTCTACATCCATGGATGTTATACCAAAGAGCATGATACACACTTCTTGGTGGAATTCTTTTCCACCAGGAAATCTCTGCTTTCCTTTAAAGCTAAGGAGCTATGGTATGATCTCTTCAGTTTTGGACTTGACTTCCCCTCATTATGGGATTTAGGGTTCTGTGCATCTGTCCATACAAGGTGCTAATTTACTTTTATTCCTCATAATTAGTAACAAACAGAATATCAGAAAAATCAGAGGTAAAAAAATGCATTTCTGCTTGGCATGACTGCTGCCAACAACTGACAGCTTCACCTGAATTAGTTCAGTGCTTCTCCTCTTTAGCGCTGGAGATTCTTTTGTCTCTGCTCTTCATGTTCATTTTGATTGCTGTCTGAAACATTTGAAACATCTGAAACATCCAGGATTGGTTTCTGATTATGGCAATTTGTTTTAGCCTGTGCTTCGCTAATTGGATCTCTCATTTCTCACAGATCACTGTGAGAACAGATGACAATGGAAATCAGTTCCTTCAGAAAAAAATACTTCTGCAGTCCCAGGACTCCAACCTCATGAAAAGCTTCAGAAAATTGTTGCATTCCTTTTTTTCAGAAGAATGTTTAAGCATATGTTTATTTAATTATAAATTCTGTTAAGAAAGGACACTTCACTGACTTAGCAACACACATCCCATTAAAAGCATATGTGATTGTGGAGAGATCTGCAAACTTCCTAAATTTAAGCAATTATTATTATGAACAGGAAAGCTCTTATGAATCCAGTCTTTACACAGAGAACTCCTTTTATAATTCCCTATATCCAGGACCATGACTGCGGTCCTTTCAAACCAGCATGAGCTAACAGCACCAAGAGAAGCTGTGCGGCACTAGAAGATGCCATATTTTCAGTATGCCTGTGAATCCATGATATTTAACACTTCTTGAAGGTGATATTTACAATACAGTTTCTACAGAAGTCTCTTCTCATACTTGCATAGCTTCTTTCTTCTTATACAGCGTTCTCTGAGAGTATCTACATAGTCTTGAATTAGCTAGTCTTGAATAGAAATAAAAGAAATATAATTGAAATTTGAGATAAATATTATTTAGGCAGTAATGTAGAAAAATTACTAGCATGTGGAAAATTTGGCAGAGGGTGATGATAGAGTGAGTCTTTTATGTCTGTTCTATCCCAAAACCATTAACCTAGCATTTAGGACTCCCCTCCAGCCAATCAGGCAAACAATTAAAGATCACTTGTGTCTGACAATGTAGAAATCCTCAAAAAACAGATTCAAACCAATAAAACCACAGTGCAGAAATCCTCAAGAAATGGATTTGGAATCACCACCTAGGTCCACAGTTTTATCAAATTAAGAGATGCTGGTGAAATGTTTCCAATTATCTGCAACAATTACTGCATCCAATTGTTTTATAGGTTGCAGTCCTGCAGGAATTTAGCTTGCGGATGCTAGTTTTGAGGAAGTAGTTGTCCCTCTTTGTCTTGCAGTTGCTTGAGGTAATATTAATTTTGTCTCTTTTCGTGCCTGAAGAAACATGGCTGATAAGCTCGGGAATAGATATGCACCATCTAAAGTTGAATATACATATCCTATCTTTAAGGTGAGTTTTGAATAAGCTATCAACCTTGGCCCAACTTACCTTCCTCAGAAATCTGATGGAGCTATATCATTAAATTCCATGGAAGAAGCAGTAAGCCAGACATTGAATTTATGGAAAAATTTATCCTTGTTATAAAGATCAAATTGAAACTTGGAAACTAACACATGTAGGGCAATATGCACCGTACTGAAACACTGTAGCTACTTTGCCATAACCATGACATGAAGAATGCAATAGTCTGTGTTTGTCTTCAGTGAGATACTCATGGTAAGGGTCTAGATCCATCAAAACAATAAAAGATGTTGCAATTGCATAAAAAGTAACACTATTCTCAATATAGTAAACCACAGAAAAGATCTGCCATATAAAAAGACATGTTTTGTGATAAAAAGCTCAAAGAAACTTTACAGTCCACAGTAAAATCTCCCATTCATCCATTTGCAGGAGAGCATCATTTATTGCATGTTGACTGTATACATAACTTTACATTGTGCTGCTGGACTTTTTTTTTTCCCTGCCATGCTGTTTAATGCTTCATGGTGCAGGATATTGGATATTGGAAATTTTGCATGGAATAACAAAACAATGTCCACTAGTTACGCTCCACTGCAAAATCTATCACTAGCAGAAGCATACTTTCATGAAACAAGATAAAAAAAAGGAAAAAATTGAAAAGTAGAATGCCACAAAGTGCTATGCCAGTAACACCATATTGTTATCTAACAGTATCTGCCAACAAGAATGTAAAAATATCGTCTTCTAAAATGATTTGGCCATGTGTAACATTGACTATTGACACAACTACAGACATGCGCACGCTGTGCTTACCAAGTACTTCTTTTCAGTAATTACCACCATATGCTATTTTTTCAGGCTCAGATATGTCCTTTTGAATTCACTCTTATCGTTACCTTCAGCAACTTCCCTAAGTCCAGCAGGCTTGTGTGAAGCTTTTCCCGATTGTGCTAGTATTTAGTAATCAAGCACGAGACTCTTGATATAATTGTCCAGCTAATCAGATTTTGTATGCGTAGTTTTCACTGGATATTGATTTGAGAGGCCAAGATTGCACTGAATAAAGATTAAATCATGTTGTCTCATTAAATTTAAGGTAAGAAGACAGGATCTCTGAGTCATACAAAGGCATGCACTCTTCTCCCTTTATTATACAGGGAATTTAAGCTTATATTAAATGCCTAAATTAGACCCAACATTACATTTTTATTTAGAAATGTTAGTTCCACAGTTTACAGAAGCTAAGGCCATCTGGTACAGAATTTTTTGCATCTTAAAAATGAACTGCGTGATTTTGCACATACGACTTCTAGTAATCTGACTTTGTTGTCAGTCATCATCAGGGCTATCGATCCATCCCTCCATCCATCCATCCATCCATCCATCCATCCATCCCTTCCCTTCCCTTTATAACTAGGAAAGGAAAATTTCTTAACTGTATTATTACACTTTATACAATAAATAATTTTCAAACTTCAATATTGTAGCAAAACCAGAAAGATGCTGTAAAGGTTCCAGTACTATACCATGCAGCAGGATCTCAGTTTTAATCTCTATTAGGCCTTAACCATGTCCATACAAAGGATTTTTTGATCTCAGACTCCAAAAAAAAGCTAACTAGCATGGCATACTACACAGGTTTTTGCAAAATTGATGCTTTAACATTAAAGTTCTTAGTGAATAGAATATCAGGTCAAGAAAATGCAGCCTTTATTTTTAACATAGAACAAAAATATCCTTGAGGAGTACCCCTTAATAAAAGCACCTGTCAGTAGTTGCAAAATTTAAATTCAATTTCTCTGGTCATTAGAGATAGATTTGAATAACCAGATGTCAAGGCAGGTGCCACACTACATTTTATAGTAAGTTAATGGCCCAGTGAAATTCAGAACTAGAATGTCAGCCCTAAAAGCTCCCTTTGTAACCAACTGCCCCTCTTCCAGGCTTATACCTTCCTATGTTTCCACAGCTTTTATTAAGATCAACAGCTGAATGTGAGAATGATGATGTTCTGTTTAGATAACATATCATGTTATATCATTCATCATCTCTGGGACTTCCTGTCTGTGAAGCTTCAGTTCTCTAGGTGTTTTGTTTTTTTCAAACACAGAAAAATGATGTCTATGCACTGCAAATAAACCATATACACTATTAAACATACTTGTGCTGCTTCTGTTCCTAGTTATTATAATATTTAATTTAATCCAGATTTGTATGGCTTTCTATCCTTTCTGTCTTAAGAAATGGAGAGGATTCTTCGGAAGGCTAAAGAGGGAATGCTAAAATTTCCTTGCAGAACAATGGACCAAACACTGGCTTTGACTCGCACTATGCAGTTGAAGGTGTCATTTGGCTTCTAAGCTTGCAAAACATCAGCTTGGATAAAACAATTTTCCTCTTTTCAGGCTCCTGCAAGTGCCTCATCAGATGGCAGCAGTGGTTTATAGCAAGCATTTGGAAGACATGTCACACACTGCAGGGAATGAAAAGTTTTAAAAGATAAGGCTGGGGTTTTTGAAGGCTGTGCAGTGTCACCACCTGCAGTGACATTCCCTGTATATCTGAACACAGAATATCCCTGCATGTAGGATCATAGAATAAATCAGACCTTGGTAGCAAAAAGCAGCCTGCAGCAAATAAAAAAGCCCAATTATCTGATGTTTTGTTGCAACCTGAGCATTTGTTTTTTCCATTTTGGATGATGATTACTGAAACTTGGACAGCTTTAGTATCTGCTAGAAAATTTTTGCTTGGCACATCTGTCACACTAATTACATTTTAGAGATGATCACAACATAAATATTTAACCAAACTTGTGGGACATTCAGAAATGTCTGCCACAACAAGCAATGTCTGCACCCCAGACATAGGACTTGTAGACCCAGCTTTGCAACACACTTAGACTTTTTGGAGGTTGCTACTGGTGCGGTTGATGTCTTCTCCAGTCAGTGCAGCTATTCTTATCCTTTCATTGTATCAGATTTAACAACTGCGTGAGCATGTGATGAGTCAGACCAACTTGCATGTGTTAAGTGGCTTTGGCCAGTTTAAGGGCTGTTGATAGGTGGAGTGTATGCTTCCTTTTTATTGGCTTGTTAACACCAGTTGAATGAAATTAGCTGTTGGCCCACTCACCAAAAAATGCTCAGTAACAGCATTTCCATTCCTTTGAAGAGAAGGCTTCTGCTATTTATTTAGCAATACACTGATTCTGAAAAAAATAGCAATATGTAAACTAAGCTGCTATGGGGGAGGATATAATACAGTTGGGGAGGAGGGGGGAACTGAAAGGGAAAAAGAAAAACAAACAACAGTATTTTCATAGAATTCATAGATATTTTTCTAATTCCTGGGGATGTTCAGAAGATAAAAGTAAAGTTCATGGCATTTGTAACTTTACCATTTCAGACAACCTTTGAAGAATTGAAACAGATGTAAAATAACCCCATTTAAAATCCCAGCAGCTGGTGAGTGGCATTAGCCCTTAATACCTCACCTCCAAGAGCATCCCTCTCTAGCAGCGAGTGAAGCACCCAGCTGGCTGAGAGACACAGGGGAGTTCTAGGCATGCCTAGGGAACCACCAGCACACATCTGATTTTCTTCTAATTATATCTCAGTTATCACCCCTGTGGAAAACAGCTTATGTAAACATGTCTCATGCAATTCCATCATGTAGTAAAGATCTGAAAGTTACATTTTAATTCAGTTGACTCAGAGTGGAGAATACTCAAAGGGTTGAGGCTGGGAAAACTGTATCCATGCTGTAAACATTTGCCAACATCAGTAATCCCTGCAGTAGATCCTCAAGGGAGAAGGGTGCTATGCAACCTAAGCTTGTCAGCAAGGACACACTGAACTGTACAGCAGGGCTCAGGCTTCAATAAACTTACTCCACAGACATTCCCAAGTTACCTTTTATTCCACATCACTGCAGAAACATAAAAGAGTTTAATATATATTGAAAATCAATTAAAAAGTGTAATATACATTAAAATATTCATTATAAGATTTTAAAAAAATTAATTATTGTTCAGATCCAGGAGAGGGAAAAACAGTTTCCTTTCAGTGGTTATAAATCTAAAAGTGGAAATAATCTCCTTCGTATATTGAAACACTTTCCCCTTCAACAGTTGTAAAAAATGAACATGTTCTCATGATGAGTTTACATTTCAGCAAGCTATTTTTCCTGGCCAAAACAATCCATTTGAATATGTTTTTCCAGCTCCATTGTTATATTTTTAGCTAAGGGATGAATCAAAATGACAGCTGTAGACTTTCTTTGCCATTGAAACTTTATATAATTTTCCTTAAAGCCTACTCAGAAGTCAGGTGAGACAAAATTTATTGAAAAAAATATTCCATGATGGTCCAGTATTTCTGCTCAGCGAGAAAGAAAGAAAAAGGGGCCATAAAAAACAGGGTTTTTTTTCTCCCACAACACCACCTCCCAAGACCATATCCTATATAAAAATTCCTATATAAAAATACCTATATAAACTGGTTTGTAATCTATTAAAGTATTTTTTAGGTTAACAACCTTCTGTTTCCATACGATGGCAAACAGACCAGGTCCTCATCTAGGACCTGTGTGACAGCCAGGGATGGGCAATTCTCTTCTTTGGCAATTTATAGATTTCAGAATTTCTCTTCTCTTTGTACCAAAGGAATGACCAGCTCTGGCAGTCCATTCAATGAGTGCTGACAGTTTTTACTGATCAACAGTTTAAGAAACTGGAGCCGAGGGACGAGAAAGCCAACCCAAATGTACCTGTCTGAAAATGAATGCAACAATCTGAGTTACAAAACTCTTCTCAGAAAAGTTTCAGATATAGGGAAACACCTGCATATACAAACATTTGAATTAGGCCACTATTTGGTAATGCAAGCTTTGTGAAACTTGAGTAGACTCCAGTCACCATTGCATGTCCACCTTTAACACAGTACTTTGATCCACTAATAAGAAGCTTTAAACGGGAAAAAGCACACAAGCTTTAACATAACAGATCATTTTTGTGCTTATGAACCAATTGTTGTTGGTGATATTATTTTTATTATTTCTTTTTAGCCTTCGAAAAATGCCAAGAATTCCATTGTTCCTAACAAACCAAGAAACCCAACCTTTATAGCACTCATATTTTCTATTTTTTTCAGTGGTACTTTCAGATAAATGTTTGGCAGGAAAACAGATTATCTGGGGAGAGGGGTACATGTTTTTGAACTGTATCACTCATCTGCTGTTTCAGATGAGTGATATAGAATTTCAGAAGCATTTCAAGACTGTTGGGAAAATAACACAGATAAGTATTACACAGAGGTGGATATAGCTGTGAAACTTTTGGGTAGGGATGCGAGATGTGTTTCACAGTGATACAGCTTTCCCCTTGTCATATTAGATGGGCACACATTGTCTTTAATGGTTCTGGTAGGAGAAAGGCATCTACCTTAACTCCCTTTTTGGATGGAAAAGGAAATGTAATGAGGAAGACCTCATGTATCTCCGATATTTTTATTGTTTTGGAGGTGGGACATGTCTTTGTTTAAGTACCCTGAATTTCTATTTGAGTAATTGACAATGGCAATCCAAATAGCTGTGCCTGATCAAATAAATTCTTGCTGGCACTTTGAGAGTCAATAATTCTCTGACGGTAATTAGCAACACACACAGGCATTCACATATCCAAAATGAAGACACCTACCTTCCCCAAGCTTCAGCTATTCCTTAGAGAGACCCTCATCCGTGTTTGATATTCAGTCTGGTTCAGTATTGTTCTCTATTTATCCAAGTCAGAGATGCCTACTGTTGCACACTTCCATGATTTAGCTACCTTGGAGTTGTCTTTTAAAAAGTTATCCTACATTTAAAAATGCAGTACAATGATTTAAAAAAGAATTGTGGAGCGTTGTTAAAAAATTCTAAAATACTAAATCATTGTAAGAGGTTATAATTATTTCTGTAATACATTTTACATATTAAACTTGTAAAACTGAAATAATTTTAATATACTGTAAACTTGTGAAATTTAGAGAATGAAATTCAGAGTTTCCACTTAGAATCTATCCTGGAAAATAGGTCTGCATATAGCTTTTAATATTGGATCTTTTAAAATCGTATCTCCACTGGTTAACTTTTTCATACTGTACATATTTTTCAAGCCAAATTTGTCATTTCACATCATTCAGAGTTTAATTAAAGAAGGTCCCCAGCTCTGAATCCCCTGAATTTGATGGTTTGCTGTCATAACAGAAGGGACATGCCTCCACAGATCACTGACTCCCACCAGCAGATTTTTATAACCACTTTACAGAAGCTGGAGATTATTAAGCTACAGATCTACGTGAAGTATTCTCATTTGGTGTTTCTTACAGTATCTACATAACAATAACGGGACTTCACCATCTCAGCATCTAATTTCAAGGTATTTTGCAGCTAGTAGACTTCCCAGCCCTTACATACCATGCAGTCTTTCCAGTTCTGTGCCTCCTAGACATGTAACATGCAATGTAGTATCCATTCATCTCTTTTTTTAACCTTGCAGCTCAATCACTTCCCTCTTACAGGGGGATGTAGTAGCATCATTGTAATTAATTTCTAATCATGTCATGGCTGTATTCATTAGCATATGTGAAAGGCAGAGGTCAGCCTGTGTTATGACACCCACTACTAAATGGAGTGCTTCATCCAGAGCGTGTGAGGAAATGCAGCAGAGTGAGCACTCATATGATAAACTCCTCAGTTTCTTTAGTAATTTCACCAGTCAATAAAATACTTGTATGATATAAATGTTCACTCTTCATATCATAGGACAAATTCAAGTAATATCTCTGTAGTACTTTAGCAGCCCTTGGCAGTACTGCTCATTAGTCTCAGTGAGTATATCATCTTTCTTAACTAGAGACTCAAAACTTTTTAGTCATGGGAATTCAAGGGTAACAAAAGAAGAAGAAATATTGTGTAATTTAGTTTAATTACAGATTTACATACTTTTGGCTGGAATAGGAAGTGGAAGTCATGGTCTTAGTCTAGCATAAGATAGGTAGTCATGTCTCAGATAGATACACCATACACCACTTGGGAAACAGAACTAACCTAAGATAAATATGAAAGAGAAATTTCAGAGTTCCAGGGAATGGGTGTTTAATCAAGCAGTGGGACTATGAATGGCAAAGTTTTCTGAAACAATTGGGTATATTCCTGTTTATGTACAGAGCTGAATTGAACCCTGCATGTGTGAGGTCAGTGGAGGGTCAAGAGGAGAATGCTCCAAATACAAGGTTTCTGGTGAAATCTTGTACTCCGTATAGTCAACAACATGAATCACACTGACATCAGGTTGTTCATGACCCTAATGTGCTCAGTGCAGCAGAAGAAATTTGGCTTCTTCTGCAGGAAGAGGTTTGCCTTTGCCTTCCTTTGTCTTTACCCACCAGCTCTTACCATATGTAGTCTCCTAACAAAAATGATGGATTTGTTATTTAGCCAAGAACACTAATAAAAATTGGGATGCAAATATTTAATTATCTTATTAATGTTCCCTACTTCCCCAATGCCCCATTAACTCTTTTGTGTGCAAAAAAATTGAGCTATTCAGATAGCAAAACCCATAAACTTTTACTAAAAATGCAGCTAGCGATGTAAATCATATTAAAAGATAAACACAAATAGATTTTTTAGCTATAACTGTTATATTTGCAGCTACATTTTCTTGATCAGATGACCAGCCTGAGGTCTACCTTCAGCTCTGGTCCTCAGCAAGGAGGAACTTCCCTCTCTGCCTGGCATGCAGAGTACTGGCATAATCTTCAAACTCAGCTGCTCAGGCCCTGCTTGCCAGTTTAATAAATTCTTTTTTGTCTGATTATGAGAACTTCTCCCTAAGTACAGGAAGGCTGTTTATTAATATTTTTGACACCTAAAACTTAATAATAATATCAGTATATCATACAGTAATGATGATTTCATTAAGATTAAGACAGTCAGAAATAATTGCTCTTTTTGACACTTACTGTAAAAGCCAAGAAATTCTACCATCAAAACACACAGAAAAAAAAATATTCTGTGCTAAATTTACCTCAAATTTTGGTCCACTTAATGTCTTTCATCAATTTCTGTTGTCTTAGTTTAACAAATGGAATCATAAATAATGCAATCTACATCAATTGCACTTATTTGCAATTAGATTTTTTTTTCAGTACTGTGTTTTATGAATATTTAATAAACTGTGTAACCTTGATGGAGGGGGTGTAATTTAGAAGGCCATAATGAATATTTAGAAAGTCTTGCTTTGTGATCTCAGCTTCTGGTTTTAAATCAACAACCAGTAAATCTTTCTGCACCATGCTCAGCTCTGCAAGTCTAACTTTTTCCTGATCTAGAAATACGTGGATAATATCTTTGCTATTCCAGATATCTTTTTCTATTTCAAAGGAACTAGCTTGGGGTTTTTAAGCTTCTAATAATTACAATCTAAAGTTTTAGAGTATGTATTTCATCGTATGTACTGAAACAAAATTAAAAAAAAATATTACTCCTAAAATGTATATTCAGGGGGTGTGATGCCAAAAAAGTGATATTGCATATACCAGAAGCTACTAAAACAGGAGCAATTATTCATTGACAGTTCAGTCTTTGCTTCTTGAGTGATAGGAACAACTAGCCAAAAGTTTTATTATATTTTCTCCAGTTTGCTACGGTAACTTTATTTCAAAATATACTGTCAGGGGGGAATGCTAACCTGTCAATATGGATTTGCAACATCCACATTTGCCAGTCATTTACAACACAATAAAGAGAAATCCCAAGAAAACAACTGGCAAAAAGGGAAACAGATACATTCTTCTAGCAATAAGAAAAATCTTGTGATGCAATGGGTATTATTGAGTCAAACTAAGGCTTATGCTTCTGAAATATGTGTGAGATCAGGAGAACAGAAGCTCAGAACTGGGTAGATCTCTGGAGGCAATTCCATAGAGTGCTGTGACACCTGCAAATCTCCCTGCAAATTTCTATGGATCAGTAACTTGAAGTATGTAAAAAAAAGTGCAATGGGGGATTGTGAGATCTTAAGCATCGCTCACTCCATTTTCAAAATTAGCTCAGGAAACTGCTGGAAGAATTGTGTTTGCCTCATGCGAAATACACTTCATTTCAGATCCTAGAAACACCTACAGTTCAGGCACATGGAAGAAACTGGAGACACCAGATAAGCCAAACAAATACTCCCTTCAGAGAGAGGATAATGCTGATTTTGTTCACATTACAGCCCTGGAAATTTATTTAGCTCAGAATAAAACAGAGGCAGTTGCCAGTGACCTCACTGGCAGTGGCATGCTGTCTTTCTGCAGGGAAAATATGTGCCCTCTTTCACTGACTGAGTTACTGCCCTGAGCACAGACCTTGCTGTATTGCAAGCAGCTGCTCACAAACTGCCTAAGAATTATATAGTAGCAATCACCTTCCTGCACATCATCAGGACCAAAAGGAAGAGAGACATCAGTCTGAAAGAAGGTGCTGACCAAAAGCAGCTAGAGGGTGTCCATTTCTGACTTAGTCAAAGGAAAGATGAATCTGGCTTGCAAAAAGTTGATTTGCTGGCAAAAGAAATTGTCATTGCAAAAGCTATTGAGACTACTGTAGAAGGAAAGCTAATAACCAGCTGTAATACTACTTCCCTTCCACAGAACAGAGTGGGGAGCAGGGATGGGACTCCACTGCACAGCAGTAGTCTGGTTCTCCCTATACTGTCCATCTTCATGATCAGCTGTAATTACATGGCCACAAGGGCAGTGCCAGGGCTATCTGACAAGAGGGGGCTTAACCACCACACTGCAAATGTCCCTTATTTAGCACAGTCCCCCAAAACTTGTATCACACCTCTAAGGCTCTAAGCATCACTATTCACAGCAAAGTGCCTAAATTCTTGTGTGGGCAACAAAAGGAAGCAACAATTTGATTCCAGCCAGCCTTTCTTTTATGTTAGAATAATGCACAAATACCAGTACAGCTGCACAGACTAGATTGAAATGACTGCTTCAAACATAGCTGCTTCATTTGAAAAAAAAAGATTATTAAGTTACTTGAGTTTGGTATTTGATTACAAAATAGTTTTGATCTTGTTGGCATTTATCTGCTATTCTTATAAAAGTTCACATGAGACAACATTTATCTTAGCTATGAGAACAGAAATTATCTTGTGGAATATGAACATTACTGCTAATACTTGGGTTTTGATGTCTTCCTAAGGAAGCTATTGCTTTGTTCGTCTTTCATTTGAGAGTCAAGTTAAAACATAAACAGAGATGAGCTTGTTTCCCTGAAGATGGAACTGTTTTTAAGAGCGTTCTGACTGCAAAGATGGAAACAAGACTTCAAGTATTTGCATCGTAACTGTGCTCAACTAATGTTTGATTAAAAATTGGGGGGGGGCAAGGGGGAAGGAAAAAAAGGGAAAAGATTGATTTGGCTGAATGCTATTATATATACTTCTTTCAAATAGAAAATTTTCCATCAGGAAAGAAATAGTTATTCAAAGGACAACGAGAAATAGTTGATTCCACAAAGTAATTACGCACAGAAGGTGCTTTAAAAGAGAAAAAGCAAATTGTTAAATCTGAAGTTGAAAAAGTCAAGAGCTGTGATTCATAGGTCCCAGGCTACCACTCACTTTGACTTAGAGTCTATGCATGCAGCTGCTGTCTTATGCTGCTGTTATTGCAGAGTGATGTGAATGATGAAGTCTCTGTTGTTGCACGTTTGGAACAAGAATTTTTACTTCTTTGTTCTCCTTTTAAAAGATAAAACACTTTTAACAAGGTAACAAAATCAGACCACCAGGGAAACCGTAATCAGAGACTTCATTTCCAGCCTTCCTGTAGTCAAATAAGATGTTAGTCCTGCATGTACAGAATTTAAATTTTCAGTGAGATTTGCTATTCCCTGAAAAGTCTGAAAGGGGTATTACCCTATGACTTTTATTTCAAGGAAAATACTCAGCTTTCAAAAGGAGCTGTCTTACAAGGAGAGGTTGTCTAACCAGCAAGCTGTGTGAACAAGCCCCATTTTTTTCTGGTCTCAATAAACATATACATATCAGATATATAAAAGTCTGTAAAAGTCTACTTCCTGAGACATTTGTTTTTCATAAAAATGAAACAGCATTTCAGCTAAATGATTAAAGCTCTGTGGATTTTTTTGCAAAACTATAACTAAACCATTTACTTGCTTACAAGCTGTAAATTCTTATAAGAAATTCTCCCTCTTGTGGCTCAGATTACATTAGTTATTGAAAAATCAGGTGATGAATTTTGGTTAGCTGCTTTTTTTATTGGAGAATTTCTAAAGGGAGAGAAAACAAATAAATACTTCTAAGTTACTTCCTTAGAAGTTCTAACTATATTCCAATAAAACATTACAAAGAATTGGCATAATTGAAAGAACACCAGTAAAATCAGTACTGAAGAAATAAATAGTGCAGAAAATTTAACTTAGTGATGAAAACAGGCAGCTTCTCCTAGGTTTTTGCTTCTGGAAAAACCGACATCAGCATCAACAGGGATGAAACAATGAAGTTTTGTGGCCATAAACTCACAAAGAAGTTCACAGCAATCTCCCTTTGTTTTTAATAGTATCAGAACATTATTCTAGATCTTCTAGCCTAGGTGCGCAAAGATCAGGTATATGATGTTGTGACTGCAGCATGTCAGGTCTTTCTGAGCCAGCTAGAACCAGCTTGGCACAAGTTCAATTGCCGGAGCTCAGAGTAGACAATATGGACTTTAGGCCCTGATCCAGTTTCAATACACTCACAGCTGGGCTGCTACCTGTGCCTGATCTAGTCACTTCAGTTTTCTAGCTCATGCAGAGACATTGGAGAAGCAGCATCTCCAAAACCCTGAGCAGAATATAACCTGTGCCACTCACCCAGGTACAGCAGTGATGTGCTTCCAGGGCTCTGCAAGCCTCACTCTTTGCTTCACACCCTGTGCCACCAGGCCAGCATGCATGGCACTAGTTCATTCATCTTTCACAGAAGCTTATCGTGCTTTCAGAGCTGTCAACTCCAGAACAGCCTGCAGGAGCAATAAGGAATATAATACCTTTGATGTGCTAACACTTTCCTGTGGAGGTGGCAAATGTCAATAAAATTTTATCTAATATTCCTACTGAAGAGAGCAGAGTTTCAATCAGTACATCTGTACCACTGGACAAATGCACTTTCTAAGCCACAGACCTTAGCCATACAGAACAAGAGACTTACTAGAAAAAATAGTTTTCTCCAAGCCCTTATATCCAGATTTCCTTCCAAAACAAATTAGGACACACTGGTGTATGGTCACATTCAGGTCTCATCCTCAAAGACATTTGGAATGATGCCAGGTTGCAAAGCTAAGTACCAGAGCCAATGGAAATGTGATGAGGCATATTTGTCCAACTTTACCCGCACAGCCAAAGGGCTCATGGCACTGCTTACAGTAAGAACTGTAATTTCTGGACAAACGATTGCAACACAGATGCGAATTTCACTCTTTGCTATTACAGTTTTCATGTATAGAGGTCAACCACTCCTATTTTTTGTCACTTCAGCACTAAGAGTTGGTAAGATGCTGGATAGGCCAAATGGACATTAATTAGGTTAAGTTAAGAAAATGAGAAGTCTAATAGTTACCTAGAAATTGCCTGGAACTAAAGCACGTTCACATAACCTTATGATGGCATAAAATAATTTTAAGTTCTTATAGAGCATGAACAGACTGGAAACAGCAGCGAAAGTAATACAGAGAGGACCAGCCAACAAAGTAAGTCATGCTGACAGGGCTAATGCAATAACACTTTTCAGACTCTACAAACATTTGGAATACAAATGGTCTATTTCCTTCCTTAAAGCACAGCAAGATTTGCTCTTGAGCTTTGATTTAGCAGAGCATTCAGCCATGTGCTTACCTCTAAGCACATAGTTAAATTCTACTTGCCACATCCTAGATTTACTATATTGCAGGATGAAAATTCGTGGTGTTTGAGAATGAAATAGAAAGCTTTCCTTTGCCCTTCAGAATTCTACCATTCATCCATCAATCAAGAAAGTTTCGCATTTTCATTTTTTGCACTGATTGAGAATGACGCACTTCTAGGGGGAAAAAAACAAAACTAGGCAGTACGAATAAGCTACTCAAATAAAATAAAGTCAGTCATGTACCAAGCTGATAGTAGCATGATGGGTTGGCAAAACCTATTTCAAACTGGTGAATGTAGTACTCTGCTTTGGTCTGCGCAGAGGAGGTTGCATCTTGTCAGCGCTGTTCAATCAAAACCGGCAAAAGTTTTGCATAAACATACCCAAAGGTTTTGCAGACCAAACTGGAGCAGAAATCATAAAAAGCAAAGTGTTTCCCAATCTAATATATCAAACAGCAAAAAGGAAAAAAAGAAAAATTAAAATCAATCCCTAGAAGCTGGCTCTGAGAAAAGAGGAGGGGATTTGGGGACTAGCCTTGACTAAAAAAATCCTTAGTAGCAGTGTACTCACTTTACTAAGATCTTGTCTCATGTTTCATTCACAATGTGTTCAGAAGGAAAGGAACTTTGCATTTTTTTTCCAAACTAACATCAAAGAATTGTCCTGAACGACTGAAATAAACCCTCTGTTCCTGCTTTTTTTGGTTAAGTGTTTAGATCAAAAGCAATCATTTTAAAGACCTCTGATGATGTTCTTGCTCCCTATCCTTGTCTGCCTCTCAACTGACTGCACAATACCTCCACATTTATGTTTATAATCAATAGATTCATATTTTAAATACCTTTGCCCTTCCTAGTCTCATTGCATTTTAATATTTTAAAGCCATTAAATCAACCATGGTGAAATCTCTCATAATAAAATACTCATTACTTTACATACATGTGTTTCATTTAGCATTTTAGAGCATCATCTATCTCCTGATTTTTCACTGGTACCTTTTTCATTATCCCTTACCCTACAGGCTACTTGTATAACCTTCTAAAATATGCTTGAACAACAAGAACATCCTAGGTTTTAATTTCAGTCCTTTCATTAAAAGTAGACTCATTAGATGTCCAGTTTCTCCTTCACTAAGCCTGTGTTCTACAGATTATGAAGCACTTAATCAGTAAAATTAACATTATGATTAAATGCTACATTCTGTGCCATCTCCTTACTCTATGTCAAAAACCTTGTCTTCTTTTGAACTTCCATGAATTTTTTACACCACCTCATTGAAAATAAAGACAGGTCAGAATTCTATACTATTTGATTAAATTTGCACTTTCTAAGACTTCCTGAATCGCATATGTTACATAATGCAGTTCAGGATCCCAACTTATGCAAGACTTAAAAGCAGTAGCTGCTCTAGAACAATCTGCCATGTATATGGGGACTCATGATACCTGAAAACTATTGATCGGGGTTCTGAGATTTGGAAGACGTCACTAAGCAAGACATGTTTTGCATGTAAAAGTAAAGCCAACACCACTTTTAATTCTCTCTGGGTTACCAAAGCAGATTAAATTTGAAGACTGAGATGGCATTTCCATATGATTTTCTTTCCCTGCAGCTCTTCTCATTTTGAAGTACTAATCAAACGGTAAGCCCTTTCAAGTAGTTTTGTATTAGGAGAAGAAATGTTTCATGTACCATAAACAGAATGCTGGTCCTCAAAACAATCTTCTAGCCTCTTTCATCACAATTGCAGGCATGCATTTTAATTTCTAAGGGTTTTGACCTGAGTATGAGATGGATAGTTTGAGGAGTTTTAATCTGTGAAACAGAATTGAGGGAATGAAATCATGTTCATAAATATTGACAGAAAAAGCATAGGTTATTAGACTAGAACTTAACCTTAGCCTAAAAAGAAATCTTCATCAATTTTTGTTGTGAAGGTTGAACATCATCCCAGTAGAACTTAACACAATGGGTGCCCTGGTGTTACTCCACAGGCAACAACTGACCAGGCTGGCAAACTTGCTTGTTTTCAAATTTCAACAGATATTTAGTCATTTATCCCACTGAACATTCTTTATGATTCAAACTTCCCAACCAATCTTAAGTGTTTATCATGTTGAATCTGCCTAGACTATCCTAAGTGTTATTGCCTTGGCAATTGACAGGATTATTATTCCTGTATATCCTAAGGTTATTTTTAAAATGTTTTCAGTAAGACGGGTCAGTCATTTCTGGAACAACGTCAAGGACTGTACTGTCTTTTTAGGGGTTCTCACAGGCTCTCTGCAGTGCTGGAACTGGAGCAGAAGTTTAATTGATGGCCCAGTCATATTTTTGACAGATGCAATTCATTTGATACATTAACGAATATTTTTGGTTTAGTGGTCTATTTAAGGCAGTTGTTATTAAATTGTCATAATTTATCATTGATTGTCACAGAGTGTTATCTAGAGTCCAGAAATATGCCCTGGTTTTGGAATTAAAGCTAAGAGCTACAGGGTAACGGCTGACCTTTTGATCTTGCCTTTAACCTAAGACATTTCCACCATTAAAATGACAGTTCATCTCCACTGTTGCAGTAAAATGGAATAGGATTCCTTCTGTCTAACTTATCTACCTGATTTTAGACATCTAGTGAAATCCACTCATCAGGTTCTCTCTGAAACTACTACATAGAGCTCAGAAACTCCAGAGGACCATCGCCAGCTTCCCAATGCACTTGTGCTTGCTGGTATACCAAGTTACCTTGGGGAGGTACATGCATAGCTTACACTTAACTTTAATACAACTGTTTATTTGAGATGAATCACTTGTCTAATTTGAATTTCAAATGCTATGGACAAAAAATTAGAGATACAGGAGAGAGTTCTATAAAGATATTTGCATGCTGTGCCTTTCCCTCAAACAGAATGTATAGGATTAATGGACACTTTTGGGGTTTATTGTATGTGTTTGTTTAAATAGCTAACAGAAAGTTTATCTCATCAGCTAGAAGATGAAGCTTGCACAACGCACAATGCTGAAGCTCACGAGAAGGTAGAATATTGTCCTGGACTTTAGATCTGATGAGTCCCTGAAAATTCAAGCTTTTCATGCTGTAAAATAGCAATAGATGGCATTACAGCATCATTCACACCTTGATTTCTTTTATTTTTTTCTGTTAACATTCTCCAAAGAAACATTTTTAAGTAATGACTCCGCGACTCTTTTTCTTCTGTTATAAACAGATTTCAAATTCCAGTCACTTAACTGGAATTTATTTCAGTCTGTCCTCTCCAAAACAAGTGGGATTAGTGTTCATTTATGTACAAGCTTTGAATTTGATGAACAAACAGAGCAGGCTGACATAGTCCACTCAGATACTTGTGAAAAGTGATTGATAAAGCCGCATTTATCATCCACTAAATAAAACTAGTCCTGTTATTTAAATGGGCTGTGCTCTTTCTTATCGAGCAGATTCAAAACAAGAACATGACAGAAAAATCAGACAGCTCTTGCAAGGCCTGCAGACAGGGCGCAGGAGGAGGAGGTCTCTAATTGCAGTGCTGAATCAGGGGCTCAGCAAATGTAAATTCAGGAAAAGATACAGATGGATGCCAGCTTCTACAGACTGGGTGCAACGTTATTATACTGAGTGGGTCTTAGTGAAGAGATCTAAATATCCAACACTAAATACATAACGATAGCTCCATTCTTAAACTGGTGTTAGCTCGGAAATCTTTGACCATTGCCGAGGTGAGTCTCTCCAGAGAGGACG
>NW_009944708.1:0-12554 GCF_000696875.1 Nestor notabilis
CCCTAACTATTCTATGATTCTATGAATGCAACTAATATGTGAGGCTCAGGTCAGGATAGCTGTAGTTATGCATGAAGCTGGACTGGATGGAGAGAGCAGAAAGTTGTGGGGAAAAACAAATTAAGAGGGCTAGAACACTGCATGTGGTTGGAATCGGGATGGTAGCACACACGGCATAATTGATCCAATATACATTTAGTTGGTTTTTAATTTTATTCTTTGAAAGTTGAGAGATGCCCATAATGCTAACTTGGGATCATCATCCAGTGTTCAGAGGAAATGTATTTTGATATTATCTCTGTTATTAATGTTTTTCCACCTTTCCTATCTGAATTAGATGTTTGTAACAAACAGTATAGGTGCTTAGGTTCGGAATATTTGGCTTCACACATCTATGTTTCCGTATTTTTTTCTGCAGTACAGATATCTGAAAGAACTACTAAACACTGTCAAAAAAGAAAAAATATTTATAGTATCTGTTATTTAACAAACTTCCAAGTACATTTCAATACACAAATGTTGCGCATATGATCTCTTCAGTCAAATGTCAGACATTTCCTCTAAATGCAGGTTTGGTAATAACATCTGTGGGAATCAATTACCATGAGCATTCCATGTAAACCATGCTTGCATTTGAATAGGAACTTTGATCCCATGATAGAAATAAAGATATGAAAGACTGATTTTGTAGTTTCTTCATCAATAAAATCCCTTAAAAATCCTAATGGGGCCCTAATTGGGGGGGGGGGGGTATTTTATACTTTGCATGTATGGTCTTTGGTATTTATTAATTATTAATAAAAAAATTAAAGTCTCCAGGCAACCTGGGACGCATGGCAGTGTATTTTTATAGGCATCTTTATGCATAACTGCCAGCTAGGTCAGAGCTGGATTGACTTAAAATCAGCTTAAAGTTTTCATCAAGTCAGTGCATTAGTAGAAGAAAAAGGAATATAAATATAAGAAGAAACTAGTCTAACCTGCAAAATAAGCAGAAAGAAAAAGAACCCTTATTAATCTTTCAGGTACTCAGCTGTGGTGACTAAGTAAAAATCTCATATGGTGCCTGTCATAGCAGAGAAAAGTGTTATTCCTCCCTGATCTAGCTGTCAGTCTGTGTCTGTGTTCCTTCCAAAAGGGGTAGTACCTCATCTTTTTTCTTACTGTGCCGTGTCAGCATTATGCTCCTCCCTGGAGCAGATATGGCTGAAAACCAATGTTTTTTGTTGGTTTTTTTGCAGCTAGTAAAAGCTGGGTTATTAAACTTGTTCAGGTTTGCTTAATTTTTCCTTTCAGTCGTGAAGCCTAGATCATGGTTCAAAAGAAACTTGTTTTTAAAGTCTGATGTTTCAGGCTTGCGTACTGTTATTTAGTTGTGAGAAGTCGATTCCTGATTTTTGGAAAGAACTTACGTGACTTAATTGTTGGTATGTAAATAAGAAAAATTGGAAATACTTTCCATGAAGATAGTCATAGATGAATTAATGGAAATCCACGTATACTTCTGTGCTTTGCTTACCTTTTTCTGTCATTTATTATACCACTTGTGATTTCACTGAAGGCAGATGACTGTACTCTTGAGCTGATAGAAGAAATATAAATTGATCTTGGTAAGTGGGTGGGAGTCTGAGGAAGTCGAAATTTATGTAACTTGCATTTCTAAGAGGTGAAAATTACTCTGCCTTGAATATGTTCCTCTATTTTGCCCTGAGATTTGTTCCCACCTGGTCCTATTTTCATGGAGGTTTCTGGTTTTGCTGTAGTAGGGTGTGGGTTTTTTTGTGTGGTGTTGGGGTTTTTGATTGGTTTTTTTTGTGTGTGTGTGTGGTTTGTTTGTTTGTTTGTTTTTTGTTTTGTTGTTGTTTGTTTTCCACAAGCTATTATTTTGGTTTTTTGAGAGGAAAGGAGAATTTGTTTTAGTTTTGCTTGGGTTAGTTTATCAAAGAGCAAAGAAACACTCGCCTGTTGTAACAGAGGTACTGCAGTACTGTTTCTCTTAGAACTAAGGAAGGAATTAACTAACTGCTTTTGGCCTGCATAAGAAGCGTGGTCTCTCTCCCACCTCCCGCCCCCACTTCAAATAGTTTTTACAGCTCCTTGATAGATAATTCTTACTAAACTAATGTGTCAGATCCTCTAACTAGCATAGTCACTTTCTAGCATCCTCGTGTGCCATATAGAAACGGCTTGCTTTGCTACTGTTCTGAACTGGCACAGCTGCTTCAGAGATGGCACAGCATTCTAAGTTCTATTAAAGAGTAAAAACGTATGAATGCTGTGGTAAAGTATTCCTATTCTTTCCAGAAGCAGTTTTGATTTTCAGACTAAAGGGTGATGTGTTTTCACTGTGCATCACCCGTAATTATCCAGCTGCTTCTCCAACCTAACAGTCATCCCTTTAGGCTTCATTAAATGTAGTCAGTAGGGCATTGAAGCCAATATAGCTTGTTGTATGGCTTCTGCATTTTAGTATGCTGCTATTTTGGACTGTGGAGTCCTGTTTTTCTAAGACTCATGGAAGCTGTATCATGCACACCCTATTTGATAGCTTCTCACTAATTAAACCTAAGGCTACTGGAATCCTACATGCTTTGCGGGATTTCTAAGGCTAGTAGGTGATGGCATCTGTCCACCATTTGTGAAAAAGAAATGTCAATTATCCGTTTGCTTTCAGTCATGTATCATAAGTAATTTCCTTGCAATGGCAGCAACTTCAAATTAAGGAAATCTTGGCCTGGATTTCATAGTCAAGCATCAGTGGGTTCCAGTTCTTTTGATCACACAGGAATTTTGCAGTCAGCCACCCTGGGTGAACGCCAGGAAGTCATGCATAGTTCATTTGTCACTTTCGTATTTTTTCCTCTATCAGCGTTTACTGTGCTTGTGTACCATGTTTTCACATGTCTTAATGACACTGGATCCTGAGTGGACACATGGAATTGGCAGTGGCAGTGAAATGCAGGTATTCTTGTTGATGCCTTACAAGCTTGGTCACTCCTTCAAGGGTCTTTCCACAGAAATGGATGTAGGATGCTGAGAAACAAGGTGTTGCAATGTCTCTTTCCGTTCAGGAAATCTAGTAGATCTAACCTGTAGAATGTGACATAGCTTCCTGGGATCCTGCTGGTAGAACAGTATATAAGATCCTTATTTCTAGACCATGTGTGAAAAAATTGTTCCAATGTCCTAGTTACAATCTTTCAGGAGAGTGATTATGCTGCAGGATGTCTGAGCTCTTTGAGCATTAACAGATGATGTGATAACTCTTTTGCTCTTGAGCTGGGCAGTAGCCACCATTTTTCTTAGGCAAATGCCTGATCCTGCAGTTTGTAGGCTGGTGAACAAATGGGTAACAGTCCCAAATGTCTGCCTGTAGCTTTCACTAAATATCAAGCTCCACCTATGTCTTCTTCATTAAGCAGAATATTAGAGCTGATCTTGCACTTGACAGAAGAGATCTAGCATAATTGGCTTCTAATGAAGGACGGTGATCAACTCTCACAGTTACATAACCTAAGGATACCTGCTGGGAGCCATGTACTGTATGAATGCCTACATGGGTTAGGGAGTGCAGATCAAGAGAGGGGTTATTACCAGTAATACGAGTTCTTTGAGATATGTAAATCTACAAGGACCCTTTGCCCCTGGCCTTGTTTCCCTTTCTTTCTCTCCTACTTGCAAAGATTTGCATTTCAGAAGAAACTAAAATGTTGCAGAAGGTGCTACCCAGTATCCTGAACACTAGAGCAGGCAGAAATCAGCACATTGTGTACTCAGTGGCAGAAAGAAAAGGTGGTCTAGTCCTGAAGTAAATACACCTGTGAACCATAGGAAACGACATTTACTGGTGAGCTCTCATCCCCATATCACTATGTACATTTTTTTCTTTTTCAAAATTTGAAATAAAAGGCCATTAGTGGAAACCTGGATGCAGAATTTAACAAATTAAGGATCTTTAGTATTGAACAGTGTTGCAAGCAATTTTTAGTATTGATTCAGCTTTAAAGATTTTTAACTCCTCTGTCCTTAAGTAAATCCTTCATGGTTCTAGAAAGGAAACTGGTACATGCACTAAAAAGTATGTGGACCAGATATGGGATACAATAAAAGAGAGAGAGGAAAATAATCTGATAAACCAGAATAGCTGCAAATATTTTTATTACCAAAAAAAAAAAGTTAAAAAAACCCAAACCATAAGACCTAAAGAGAAAGATAACTGGACTACTAAGAGAGCCTACTAAGGCAGGGAAGTGGACCCGATTAGCTCTGCTAAAGGAATTGGAAGAAAGCAGATACCGTGTTTAGTTTTAGCACTGCATGTTATGAAATACAAGAGATTTGTTTGAGGTTCTTGTTACTTACTAAGCTGTGTCAGTTCATCTTTACAATAAGGGTTGTCTAAAGCCTTAAGATAAACACAGGTTCTATTTGTTTTTTCCAGTATCCCTGAGTGTGGAAGTGAGCATGGTTTAATCATCATCATAAATAACTTGTACTGTATATATTTTTGTGATATATACGATATATGTGATACACACACTACATCACTATATATGTCATACACACTAAAGTGTCATTTTGCTTGTCTCCTATGGGTCTGTGCAGCACCTCTCAACTTTCTGTCCACCTTAGCTTATTAATAACTCTGGAGTGGGAAGTTAAATCTTGACTGATAAGCCTGGATGTCACAAAAAAACTGTGAGTTGCAAGTGAAGCTTGAATGGGGATCCATGAATGGTTTGTAGTGAACCAAACCAAGTCAGGAACTGCCTTCAGCCCTGATGGTATAACTATATAGATTTAGTCAAAGGACCCTGGCAGCCTTGCAGTTTGTGATTTCAACTTACTTATATTCTTTTAATTTACTCAGTCAGTACCATTATCTGGTATGGCAGAGTGGATTGCTGAGGTGTGATTTATATATACTTTCTAAATTTTTTCTCTGAAAGAGATGATCCTGTAGCATATTATCCTTTCATAAAGGGATTGCCCAAAGAAGCTTCTTTCTTGGATTGAAGGAAATACTTTAGTAGTAATAGACATAATCAGGGAAAGGAGAAGTGAAGAATCATTGGGAATCTGCTTCCCGATAAAGTCTTCCTTTTGTCCAGTGTAATAGCTCTGGAGAGAGAAAAAAATACCAAACCAACCAACCAAACAAAAAAACCTGTATGCTGTAAAGGAGCATTAATTATGGAGGAGTTAAAAAAAGCTGTAATAGCCAAACAGATACAAGCACACCAATTCACCTCTTGAGTCACATCAGGGACTAGGTGCAAAAGTGGATTCAAAAAGGATCCAATTTCCCTTTTTCCACCTCTGTGTGTATGTGATTAATTAGTCCAATAATGGCACTTTGGAGCCGGAAAGCACTGTTAAGACTTTGCAGGTGGTGTCTCTGGAAAGGGACAGTCGGGTTCAGGTGCCATGCTGGGGAACAGCCAGGGCAGCAGGCGGCTTGGAAAGGGCAGGCGAGCCAGAAGCTGAGGGCAGCCCAACAGTACTGAGTGGGTCAGGCAGAGGGGTGGCTGCCAGGCTGAGACAGGAGCCCAGTGGCTGGTCTGCAGTGGAGAAGCAGGTCTATGGTCAGCCTCTTGGGGTCTGGGTCAAGTGGGTGCCTGGCCAGGTCCAGGCATGGCTGTAGCCGAGTGGTAGCATTGCTTGGGCAGGGGCCAAAGGCAAGAGGCTGAATTTCAGCGCTGCGCTGTCTGTAAATTGGCCTTGTGCCCAGGCAGCAAAACCCCTCACCCTGTGCAGGGTAATGTCCTCAGCACCCTGATCAATTAGCTGAAGTGAATTTCATATATTTAAAATTCATTTATCAAGCAAATGACTTCATTTTTGATGTGCAAATTGGGGCAGATTTCACAAGGACTGATGTTATGTAAAGTTCTGAAGAAACTGGCGAGTGTAGGTTACAGATTGCACAGACACTGCTCTGCTGGGGAGGCTTGTGTGTGCAGCACTTGTAAAGTGAGTGGGAAACATCAGCCTATTTAATGATGGTAATTTTTTGTAGCAAGGCTACTTGTGTTTTATTTAGAAACACTGACTATATTACAGTTGATTCATTCTCAGACTATTTTAGGGGCGTTGGGTTTTTCGTTGTTAATAACCTCCTTTTTTTCATAGTAGATTTTGCAGGGCATTCTGATTTACTTGTTTGTACTGCCCATTTCTCTGTGATTACTTATTCTGTTAGTGCTTCAGGGCTGGAACAGTGTTGCATCGTCCATCTGTACTGAAAAGATTTCTATTTAATCCTGTTCTGACACTGCAGTTCAGTATGTCTGTGCATTTCCCTCAGCAGTCAGGCTGCTTGAGAGGTGGAGCCTTAGTGCTCAACTCCCAAATTTGTTTCTGCACATGAAAAAAGAAAATAAAGTTGAAGATGTCTTCCAGCCAATTGCTTATCAGGGCAAAATGTCTGGTTAAGGTTTCCTTGGTGCTCCCCACAGTTCCTTTCCGCTAAAGAAAATTGTATTATCACAGAATCACAGAATAGTTAGGGTCAGGAAGGACCTGGATCTGAAACCTAATCATTATTTTAGGTTTTTAATGCTTGCAGGAATGGATTTAAATTTTTCCAGGCATCTAAGAAGAGGTTTTATATTAAACTGAGGTAATTTGATTAAAAAGACGCCTACTTTACTTGTTAAGACAGAATCTGAATGTTATACACAGGATCTACTGGCAGTTTGTTACAAGACTAACAGCTAATTTTTTCAGAAGCTAAACCAGCTATTACTTCATAGTGAAAGTATGCTAATTGCTATAATCTTGCTGTGGTTAAAGACTGATAATTCAGTGAAGAGGATAGATGCTCTTATTTAAAGGAATTCACAGTTAATTTTATTGGAAAGCCACAGCTGAAGATAGAAATTTGTAAACACAAAGGTATTTGTCATCTTCTGCTGCTTAACATTTTCCCTTCAAGGGGAAATCCTGGACTAGAAATGCTTTGATGTGGCAGTAAACATTACCTTAGCTAAGACTGAAGACTCATTACTGACTTTAATTTTAATTAAACTGTCATAAAGTAAACTTGATGCTGTTGTTTTCAACTAAGTGGAAACCTGATTTATATGGATATATACAAAATAAAAATTCCCTGATCTTGGAAATAACTTTTTTGACTAAATTTAAGAGGCTAGAAATAATAGCACATTTAAAGCGTACAAATTGAAAATTGTTCACCCAGTCATTTTTTGCATTTGAACTCTTACTTAGGTAGAAAGTTTTGCACGGACGAAGTTCATGCAGTACATTGGATTTTGGCTACTGTATTATAAATTCAGTAAAATAAATGCACACACACCAATTACACAGATAGAGCTTTATCTAGATAAAACTTCAAGAAAAAATATTTAGGAATTAATCTCTTTGAGATAATGCCTCAAACAGAAAATCTATATAGTAGGGCATTATTGGCATCCATCTCTGATTTATTTGAATTTACATTAATATTTCAGAGCCTTGCATTCTATAAAAGCACCACTGTTATTTTGATAATCACAAAATTTCCTAAAGACACAGCAGCACTTTCCACTAAAGATCTGGATGGCTGAGTTAGGCTCAGAGAATGTATACAGGCAATAACTGTGTTCCTACAGCTGTTTGCCTTTTTTTCCTTACAAAGAGGAGCTGAAACGGAGAATTGCTATTCACTAGTGGAGCTGAAGGTTATTAATAGAGAGACTTATTTTTTTTTTTCTTGTCTCTAAATTTTGTCATTACCTTCCAGTACAGATCATCCTTACTGATTACTAAGTAGCTCATTAAAGCTGTTTTTCAGATGTGCTTTTTTGTTCTGTTTTCTTCTTGCTGTTTTCCGATTTTGTTAGCATGCAGATGGGGGTGGGGAGTGGGAAATAAGGGAGAGAGCATGTTCCAGAGGATGCCAAGATGACTTCAGTTATTGGATGACTGCTGTCTGATGGATGGAAAAAGGAGGAGTAAGCTTTTCAGTCTGCACTGACGGAGCTGAAAGACAGAAACCCGATTTACAGGTAAGGGTGAAAAAAATTCCTGATCTGAATAACTATTCTTGATCCTTGCCACAACATTTTTTGGGTATAAAAAATGTGCTAGCATCCTCTTTGCTCCTCATTAATGACTTTGAAACAGCCTTTTAGGTTATTGTTTCTCCTGCCTAGGAGGCTTCAGCCGCTGTGAGATCCATAGACAGTAAAATCATAGGCATGCCTGATGCTATCTGACAACTTTCTCATGTGAGGTTATAGGCATTGCACCTCACTGATGCTGAAGTTGTGCAGTAAGCTGTAGGTCTTTTGTGTGATGGAAATACTCACTGTTGAAAATAGTGTATGTTACTAGCAGGAAAATAGTGCTGGAAGATCTAAAAGTGTTTTCTTTGAGCTTGGATAGGAAAAGGTCTTACAAATGAACTGCTTCTGAAACCGGATGTGTCTTATTTAGTGTTGAACATACAGTAAGAACGGCTTATCAGAGCAACTCTTAAAAGGTTTTTGTGGATTTTTTTCATTATTTTTAGGTTTGGAATTAATCTAGTTTATAATTCAGTCACAAAATTGTCTTTGTCATAAAGGAAAAACATGATACATATAATTAAATTGTGTGTACAAGACAGATAAATCTTGTAGTACCTACAGCAGTTACATACCAGTTCTAATAAGCTATTGAAACAGCTAGTATGAAACATGTTCTGCTGAGTTTATGTGTTATTAGCAGCTATTAGTTCACAGGCCCTGGAGATGGCAAGTAGCAAATAACTTACTTGGTACAGAAAATAGATTTGTTTATATCCTCAAATAATGTGAGTTGATAGGGCTATAGGGAGAAGTCCTGGCTGCACTGAAAGAATTGGAGATTTTGACGTTGGCCTCACTGGGGTAAGGATTTTAACATGTCAGCTCTCTATTGACTTATTTATGCATTTTAGCATGTAGCAAATAATTGTTGTACTGTATACAGGACCCTGTTTTGCTGGTTTGAAGCAGAAATCTTCATTGAAACACATGAATTGTGATTATCATTGGTGTGAGAATATATAGTCATGAAATATATTTATAATTCTAAAATGTTGGAATTTAGTTTTAGTAAAGTTCAGAAATTAAAATCAGTAAATGCTTGTCATTGAGTGAATTTGCTTAAAGAAGACCCAGAATTATTAAAAGGTGATGTTATTAAAGAAAAACTGGACAAAGTCAACAGAACTCTTACTGACTACTAGGACTGGAAGAAGCTTTGCCCTCTGTCCTGTCCACTTATTTATACACCCTACCAGGTGTGTCGGGTGTGGTGTCCTTTTTTCCTAGCTGTTTGTTTCAGAGAATGGAGCCGAGTATGTTTGCTAAACAATCAAAAGCAAAAAAAAAGTAAATAATGTATAGCAAATGTCAGTGATTCACAAAAATATGCTGTAAGACTGATGACTTATGTCTTCCATTTGTTATTTGTAGGGAATGGATATGTATCTGAAAGCATAAGCACAACTGTTAAATTACAATCTCAGATCTATGTATTCCAGTCACTTTTCTTCTCCCCCCCACCCCCCCCAAATGAGAAATCTAACTTGAAGCAGCTCCAGTAACAGAGAGGAGTTGATGAAAACAGAGATGTAGTTCCACATGTATTTAAATTATTCTGTCTCCTTGGAAACGCTACTGCTGCAGATGGATTTGGCTTTTGGTGGCTAAAAATACCTACCACTTAATAATGACAGCATGAAAGGTACTGGATAAAACTACTGTGTTGCCACTAGTTTTCAAGTTCCTTAATGATTCAGGTATTCTACATGAACTACAGATTTGCATTTTCTGTTCTGTATTCTCTATCAGCTGTTGCCAGCACTCACCAGCATGGTGGAAATGAGATAAGCTCATTTTTCTTGGTTAGAGGCCCTACTGAGAAAGGAGCATGTCTGTGGCAGGTAGGCTAGCCAGACAGTTTGAAAGCAGGTAGAAAGTTTGAGGTGCAGGGGGCAGGTGGAGTTATGGTGGTAGTTTGGGTATGTGTTGTGTAATATTTGAGGCTTATTCCCAGGGAAGTCTATGATGGGAAAAGTATGCTTACACCCTGCCTTTGTAAATTAACAATTTGTAAATAAATGAATGTCTCTTTTATTTATTGCAGGGTCATTAGTGATAATTTCCTTGTCAGTTGTATGTGTAGGTGATTGAAATATCACACAAACCATTGAAAGTCAAATATTAAATTACCTTAAACAAAAGCCAAAATTAGCTTACTAAAGAACTTGTAAGAAAGAAAGAGTATTACGTGAAGAAATTTCATCCTTCAAAGAATTAATTCTTTTCAATTGTGAAGGTGTAGCCACTACTTTTTTTTAAATCCAGTTCTTTCTTTTTTATTCCTTCCATATATCACAACTATTTTTGCTGTTAGCTGTTATTCAGTGCCCAGAAAATGGAACAAATGACAAATATTTACCTCCGTGCTGCATGGTGGGCTAAATATGCCTCTTTTTATTTTGTTTAGCATAGATCAAAATTGGTGATTATTTTTGATTACTGAATGAGGTATTTTTTCCTGTTCTGCAGTGTCTTAATAAACCACACTAAAATATTATGAAGTATTATCACAGATATGAATAAGTAGTCCTCTGCAAATTAATACCCAAACCCATTTTTAGCTGGTAACACAAGTACCAAAGGTCATTTAAAGTAAAAGTGGAATACTTGGCTTTGATTAATTGAAATAAGTAGGAAAGGATCTAGTAGCTTTTATTCTGTAGGAGACTACTGACATATTCAAAAAGCAGATTATTAAATGGATTATAGAAACTTTTCTATGAGGACAATAAAATTTAATCATAGCCGCCTTATTGAGGATAATTTGTATTGTATTAAGATGAGCAAGCTGTAGTTGCTTTAATTTTAAACTCCCTTTCCTATAGTATGTGATTTAAGACTCTATAGAAATAAGTAAATCTAAACACTGTTTGAGGAAGTAAAGGTGTGATAAGATGCTGGAAGTAACATCTGTGTGTTTTGCAGCAGTAGTCAAGTTGTGACAATTTGATATGAATCTTTTGATTTCTGGATATAGAAGTAGAAGTTCTCATCCACTGAAAATAGTAATGAGAAGGTTTGTTGCGCATTTCCTGTCATTATGTCTAGGTTGTGGAAGGTACTGATGATTACGCAGAAAGTACTGCTTTTCCAAAAAAAAACCCCAAAACTATCCATTAGTCTTGTTTCTAAACTCTAATCTCTTAACGTTAGACATTTTGACCTTGTCACTCATAATTAGTGCCATTATTG
Organism: Nestor notabilis; assembly: GCF_000696875.1. Lineage (NCBI taxonomy): Eukaryota > Metazoa > Chordata > Aves > Psittaciformes > Psittacidae > Nestor > Nestor notabilis. The sequence continues at coordinate 11,265 of NW_009944708.1, forward strand.
TCAATGATTGCGGCAAGAGCAAGGTATGAAGGATTTGGTCAGTTATCTAAAATTTGCGTCTATGCTCTGTGCTCTCCCTGAGATACATGCACACACCCGTCCATACATAAACCATTAAGCTGGAAGAGTTTTCTCCTGTCCTTTTAGATAAAAGAGGTAAACCTGGTTCAGAGTTACTGTTACAAGTATGTTCCAGTACATTTTTGTGTCAAAAGTTCGTACTACACTTTTCAGAGCTCAGATGTTCTGATTTTGGGGGTGTTCAGGGTTTTTGTGTGGGGTTTTTTGTTTCGTTTTGTTGGTTTTTGTTCTTGTTTTGAAACTCTGTTAACACTACAGATTTTGGAGGAGATTGGCTAATCTTATATCAAGATGCAGACATCATGGGGCAGAAGGGGAGAGCTGTTGAATTCATGCTCTCTCTGCTGGCTTTGGCGACAGTGAATGAACAGCCAGGCTGTGTGTTAAATAGCATGCATCAGGGAGCTAAGTATCATGCATCTGGGCTGTAGAGGTGTGAAGGCCCCTTTGGCCTGTACCAGTCTTCACCATGCTGTGCTTTGGCAGGAGAATACTGAGATACACAAGAGAGCCTACCATGTTGTGTAGTTCCTCTGTAGGCAGTGTGCAAGATTGATGTTCATGAAAGAACAGTGTGGAAGATCAGTACTGAAATAGTACACAGATATGTCACAGTGCCAATTAGAATTACTATCTGGGCTAATCTGGGCAAAATTTGTATTATGTACCACTTATTTCCAGCACTCTAAATTGATGGCATTTCCAATCTCTACTACAGAGCTGAACCCTACTGCCATTCTTCTGGCTGGGAGAAGATTAATGCAAAGCCACTGTACCAGAAACATGCAGAAAACACTACTGCAAGTCTCTGAACCTCACTCCAGTTACTGAGGAGGGGCTAAGCAAGCCAAACATGATCTGTCCTTTTGCAAAGAGGTGTAGTAAGGATGTGTTGTTAGTGTGCCATCTCCCATATAGCAGACAGACTGGTTCTTCCCATCACCTGCATGCTCACTCTTCTTTAAAAGGCTGTGTATCTGTAGAAGTCAGTAGGACTGGTGGCACTGTTTTCCAGTTTTTACATTTCAATTTCTATGAAGAGTTGTGACTTTTGACCAGAGCTGTGCTGCAAGCAGTCCTGCAAGAGTCAAAAAAGCAGTAAGTCTTTTCTGGGAGCCCACATACAAACTTAAAAATTTATTCTGGGATACAGGTGCTTCTGTCATGGATGTCAATAAATACATTGCACTGTATTTTTTCTTCACCACC
>NW_009944709.1:0-7126 GCF_000696875.1 Nestor notabilis
ACTGCTGTAGCTGAACCCAGGACAGTGTTATGCAATGCCTGCAAGAAAGGTTTACATGGATGTTAAATCATTGTAATAGCTGCCCATTCTACTGTTCAAAAGGATATAAAAAGTGGTGCTTTAAAGTACAACTTCCTCCTGTTGCAGCTCTGTAATCTGAACAGCTGGCACTTAAACACCCGTATCTGCTCTTCTCTGGGGCTTTTAAAAATGATGGTAAAATCATCAACAATCACTGCCTCTAAGTATAAAAATGGTGGGTAACAAAGACTGATTAGTGCCTTCTAGAATACCCACATATTTATTTAAACAAAATGAAAAATCTTATGTTTTGCATATTATGCTCAAAAACTGCCCCTTTGTGATACATGTGAGAGTTATACAAACATAAAGCTACCTAAGCATATTTCCATTCACAGCTTCTTATTAACTATATCTTCAAATTAAGTTAGATAGGCAGTTATGTAGATTTGACCGGTTACATCTGTTTTGTTGTAATTATATAGGAAGGGATACAGGACATTTAGATCACTAGAGTTCTTTCATCTGGGAATATTCAAACATTAGCAAATAAATACCCATAAGAAAAAAAGATATTTTGTTTAGGTGGGTTTCATCAAATATATCACTACGTGTAGTGTAGGAGGTGAGGAAGAGATTGTTTTCCTAGTCCGAGAACTATTTGAAGTACAGTTTCCCAGCTAATTAACAAAGGAAAGAGTCAGGAAAGATTCAGTGTTCAAACTTCAACTGGAATACAATATTTCAGCTAAGCAGTGAAGTATATTTTTCTCATTTATATTCAACCCCTTTATATTCACTAAAGAATTCTTTTCTCAGGAGGTCCACACAAGATTCTTGAGACTACATGGTGGAAGAGAGGGATGCACTGTCTTCAGTAAATCCTAAAATCTTTTGGAATTCAGATAACTTGCTAGATGTATGCCAAAATGATAAGAGATCTAAGATAATGTCAAATATCTTGCTATATACCAACTGCATCATTGCTGAGCTGAGAAAGATGTACTGGGTAACTTGAATTAATTTACAACAAAGATGGGTATCTAAAGATGAGTTTGATTTTTATATAATAATAAAAGAGAATCTGCCAGATTTACAACCCTCTTTCAGCAGAGAAGAATCTCAAAAGACACTGAAATGGAGAATGGGACTGTCTCCATTCATTCAATCATATTTCTTTTCAATAGGTTGCTGACACAGCAGTAGAAAATATGCAAAACATTAATTCCAACATTGTGCTGACAAAAAATATAAAGCATGTGTTTTACTTAAATGCATTGGCTCCTTGCAAACAGAACAAAATTAGTGCTTCAGGCCATTAGAGTTCTACATTGGAAAGAAATGTATTGCAAAGAAAACCAGCACTGGATTCATACAAGCAAAGCAGTGGAATGCCAGTAAGTAAAGTTAGAAGCTGTTACAAGAAATTATCAAACAATCCTGGCTCAGATTACTTACTGAAATCTTTTCAAGTTATTTCTTTAAATGCAAGTTTGTTAAAAATTGTAAAATTTGAACAGACCACTATGATCTACCATTTGTATTTATAAATATAAGAGGGTTTTCTAGCTTTAGTGATAAAACCAAATGAGCAGCATTTCCATAACGTTAAACTGGTGTGTTTCTTTGTAGTTGTATTGCTGGTTTTCTGAAGGATTTTCCAAGCAGCATATAATTACATAACACAGTACTAGAAATAGTTCTGCTAAATGACTAAATAATGCTAATTCTAGTTGAGTATTAAAGAAAGATATTAGAGATAATTTAATAACATACCAAATGCATTTATGAGTGCTTTTAAATGTGGTGCACCTCACAAATATAATATTAATTGTACTTCTCATTAGATTTGAATTTATTCCATAGCTTTCAAGGCTTTTTATTTTTCTAAAATGTAGTTGTTTATCTATTATGAACTAAAAACCATTTAATTATAAATTGATAAAAGATCACATTCTTGTAATTATTTACAAGAATGAAAGTAGCTCTAGTAGTAAATTCTTAGTTAAAAATACACCGAATCATGATTTAATTGTAATTCGTGACTGCTGATATTCCCAGAATGCACCAATCATCAGCTAGTTTCTGTGTTTCAAGAAGCATAACAGTCTTTTAAGGTTTTGGAGCGTTAATATGGTAACATGGGAAAAGATTTTCTATAACGCTTGTAAATGATACACCCTCCTACTGCCTGAATAGCCACCATGAATGTTGCTGGTGTTACTTATATCTCTGAATGCCCTTCAACCTGTGGTACAGCTGCCATGCACAGTGGACCAAGGGCCCCCAGGCTGGTAGCTGCCAGACTGGAATGCACAAATCCTCCTCCCACTACCTTGCCTCAAAGCCCATTTCAAACACACTACACTCTTGCCTTTTCCATTTATTATGATTTCAAATAGACTTTATGGTGTTCCTTTACCACATTACGTAGGTAGATATCCATTAACAAGTAGGGTGAAAATAAGCCAGGTGAGATATAAATCTGTAGCACCTCTGTTCTATCTTGACTAATTGTTCACTTTTGAATTTTCCCAGTTGGTGAGGAAAGTGCATCTAGCACACATCTCCTGTTTTTTACCTCTTCATTTTCATTTCAGGATACCTTTACTTGGGCAGGAAAACAAATGTAAAGTGCCATGTGAATTAATAGCCCTATAAAATGGTTTTATTACTAATAGTGATAATATATACATGTTTTTGTGCAAATCATGGCCCTCCAAGTCTTTCCAATACTAATAGATGACTGAAGCCATTAGCCAAGCATAAGGCAGAAACAGTGATGGTATCTCCAGGGGAATGCACCATCTTGTGAAAGTGGATACAGTCAAACACACAGAGTTACCAAATGGATATTGACATATTAGCAAAATTGCAGCCATCTGCTGCTGATTTTTAATGTTCTTGTGCCAGCCTAAGTGCCAGAGTGGAGGAGCCTGGATTATAGCAGCAGGACTCTGAAAGAGACTTTCTATCAGGGCTTCCTAGGAGATATGGGTTAGTTGCAAGGCTCACTGCTCTTGTAGAAGAGTTGTGCATCTCTCCATATGCACCATGAAGTTCTTTTCAATGATGACTATCACAATAGCCACTTTCTTCAATCTCAAGTTTCCTTAAAACCAGAGACTTATAAATTAAAGCAAAGCCTCTAATTTTTTTAATCTCCATTTACCCTTTTCCCTGATAACAGTTCCTTAAAGCCCCTAATAAATTACTTGTCATTGCAAAAGCTCTGGACACTGGCTGTGGCTTGATCATTCCTGTTTTCATTTGGAAATGCTTTTTTTCCCCCTTTTCTTACTAGAGGAGAGAAGACTTAACTACTTGAATTAAAATTTATATTCAAGCTTAATATTAAGTTACTGTACCAGGAGCTTAGACTAATGTTTAAAGGACTCTTTATAGCCTTGTTATGCATGGACTTGTGAAACACATCAAGTTTTTGTACACATCTGTCTCCTTTGAAGAAAAGGAATGCTACAGGCCTTCACTTCTAGTTTATTCACTGTTACAAACATTAGTATTTAGGCATGTCAATTTATATTTTCTCTGTAAAGTGAGAAATATAAAAATCCATTATTTTGGTCTGAAATTATATGACAAGACCATCTGCTGTTTGATAACAATTCTTTAACACTCGGCCTCATACATCTTCAGCTACTTCTCTAGCTCAGAACCTGTTCCCAGCTATATGATGAGTTCCAATACAGCTACTTCTTTCAGATAGAATAATACTGCTTTAAGCACATTTTTCTTTCAACCATCAAAACTCCTGCTTGATTAAAAGGTAGAAAATGTTAGCTGTCATAACTGCTTCCTGTCATTTTTGGATTTTATTTGTCTCCTTTAGCCTGTAATTCAGAAGTCTACTTTTGACCTCTGCTGCATACCCACTGTCACTACCAGCTCTGGATTGTTGGCAGCCATTATCCACACTCTGCTTTGCTGACAGTACGGTGATCTTCACCCCATCTACTGTGACAACTGCTTTATGGAATCCATGAACAGTTCCTCATTGATGAAATTCTCTCTGGATTCCTTTTCTGCATTTGCTGTTTTATTTCTCTCGTATTGGATGGCAAAATGGCTGTGCAGCACTCAGCTTCAGCTGTTTTATTCAAATGTTGGGTACTAGACATACTCATTTTCTCACCCTGCAGGATCAGGAGGGGCTCAGTATTCCAGCATTCTGTCACTCCATTCCTCTCCATTCCTGTTGTGCCTTTCCTTCATATTCTCTGATCCGTTGATACATAGTCTGTGGCTTCATTACTATCTTACACCATTTCCTGGCTCTTTATTTTACATATATATTAAATATTTCTTATAAGAAACCAGTAAAAGGAAGAAAAGTCTTTCTTTGCAATAACAAATACTAGAAATCCTTCATAGCTATAGTTTCATACATGCTGGCATTGTCAGACAACATCTGATTTTCAACAGGTTTCAATATAAAATTTATTGTTGTGAGATTTTAGGACAGTATTATAATTCTTGACAAGAGCATGTTAGTGTTTACCAAGGTGCACGATACTTTCAAGAAATAATCTCTACCTGGTTTTATATTCACCAGCAGAGTTTACTGAGTATGTTGCAACCCTGATGAACAGTATCATGTGGGCAAGGGCTGCATCAAGAGCACCATGAGGCATCTACATCCCTAAAGCAGACCTGATCAGACAATTCTGTCCCAGTGGAGCTGCCAACATTAACCAGAATTTGTAAGGCACAACAAAAATCAGACTTTATGGAATAAATATGCACTCATACACTAACTTTGTGTCAAAACAAGACTACAACAAGGAGACAATGGGTTTGTACTCATTATACATGAGGTCTAATTAACAAATTGCAGTACATTTGTATCAGTACTTTAAAGAGTTAAAGGGGCAATTACTACAGGTTCACGTAGTATTCATTGGTGGAATATAGATTCTTATTAATTTAGTCAAAATGCATATTAATTGTCATCCAAATATTCTATAACTAAAATTAGGTAGATTCTTAAAAGCTGTTCTTTTATTTCACATAATAAATCACAGATTAGTTGTGACTACCTAGAAATACAAGGTAATATTCATTACACTGATCAGAGATCCTTTATAAATTCCATATACCTTAATATTCCCATTTCTTTCCCATCAATTTTAATGCTTAATATTGTAAGTATCTGAAAAATTACTTTTTGCTTATGTAGATGATAAGGTCTGTTGCCTGAGGACCCAAAACTGAATTATTCAGTGCTCTCTGACAACACTCAAGACAAATTAAATAAAATCAAAATGAATCCTGATGACTTTCCCCTTATATTCACATTTTGAAATCATAAACTCTGACAAGAAAGGCATTAACATCTCCTATGGCCCAATTAGGAGAACTAAAGACTTGAGGCATTTGCCATGGCAATTTCACATTGAACTACATTGGAATGATCTGCCAGAAGTCTGGCTGTATTTCTAGTCTTAAAACTTATGCACGATGATTTGATAATCTGAGGGAAAAAAAGAATTTTGATGTAAAAAAAAATCAGATGTTTCAGAAATAATTAATGGTAAAAAAGGTGGGGAAAGTTGTCACATTTATTACATAGAATAATAAAAGTAGACACTTGTACTCTATTTACTTGCAATTTAAGCTTATTGACAGAGCTGGTATAAGGAAGTATAGTCTTTCCCAAGGTCAGTAATCATCTGCGATTAAATTGAAAATATTTTTGTTTTACCTATTTTTAGTCTGATTTTATTTATAATAATTTTAAAAAGTCTTTCTCTGAACCCCCCGTTTCAATTTTTACATGGAATAAGTAAAAAAGAACAGTTTTCTGTTTAAAAGCTTTTCTACAGAAAGGTAGCTGCCACATTTATGTTACTGGCATTAATCAATCAGAATGAATATATTACTAGAAGACCCTGTCACCAACATGCTGGTCTTTTTACCAGATAATTAATCATATACTTAAAAATCAGTCTTTTAATCCATCTAATCCTTTATAAATATTCATCAATAGAAACTGTAATGAGAGAGACCCATCTAACTTATTTTTTTGTGCTTTAAACAGTTTGAAGGAAAACACAATTTCCAGTCACATTATCAAAAATGTGGGTTTTTTTCCATACTTTTAATCATAAATGAAAAACATATGAATATTTGCTCATGTCCTTCATTCACATATCTTACCATTTGCAGTATTATGCAAATGTAACTTCAGTGTTGCACTGAATAAGTGAATCTAAACTGGTATTATAAAACCTTGTCATAGAAATATCAGACATTCTGATTATGTATGTGACATAAATGGATGTTGTAAGTCAGAGAGAAAACCTGAAATAACAAAGAGTATGTGGTGTTATTTTGGGTATTATTTCTAAATGAGTAAAAGAGATGTTGCCTTCAATAGTGATTCAATTTTTCTGACAAGTTTATATCTTTAAATATTCATCTAGTTGCATGCTGACAACAGATGTTATCATTTGTTATTTATCCTGGTACAGCATCCTTATGATTGTAAGTACTGTATAAAATCATTTGTACACTTTTGTCCACAGAGTTTATGATCTAGGAAGGCAAAATAGAAACAAAGAGTGAAAACAAAGAATGCATCAGCAAGTCAATAGAAAGAATGAAAAAAAATCCTCATTCAAATATGTTACTGTCCAGATGCCTCCAAGAAATAAACACTAGATTTTCTCCCTTTCATTTCTGACATACTTGATTACAGAGGTTACCATTTTTCTCGAATTCTGAGGCAAAATTCTGTGTATCAGTAGCAAAATGATTGTCAGTATGGAACTAAAAATCCTCTTAAAATGAAAATGTTCACAGTTATAAGAAACCCAGTAGGGTAAAAGGAAATTTGCATTCTGTGAATCGTGTTTAGTTTCACTACAATTCAAAAAGGATAACAGTCACAAATTTCTTTCAATGGGACCAGTCTGCAATACTTTATATAACATACCATAACCTTGACACTGACAGCATTAAAAAAAACTGTTTTAAAAACTATAGCAATCTGATATGGAGGAAGAGTTTAAAGCAACAGCTCTTAAATTAGTTTGAGTATTAAAATAATTAAATAATAATAAAAATAATAGTATAATATTTTAAA
>NW_009944710.1:0-6896 GCF_000696875.1 Nestor notabilis
GACTGCTGTAGCTGAACCCAGGACACTCCCCAGTCAATTTTCTCCTTCATCTGTGGATGCCACTGGCAGTAAAACACCAGTTCTGCTTCTCTCTCTGGTTTATGGCCAACCTTTGACAACATGCATCATGTATTCTTGCACTGAGTAAAATACCCTGCAGGCTGGAAGGCTGCAGAGAGTAATTTCTACCTTCAGAGCTTGTCAATTCTTCCATTTACTCAGTCTCTCCCAAATATTGGAAGATAAGCATTTGGGATTAAAGATTTTGCTCTATTATTCTCCGGAGAAAGAAAAAGGCATCTCCCAGAAAGCTTCATAAAAGATTTACTTCAACATCTGTCATAAACATATGTTTATTAGAATACTATATAGAAGGATTATAATGTACTGTGCTCAGGCTTGTTGACCCTATGCATAAAAAGACAGAGATATGAAACATTTATACTTGTCAGTTTCTTTTGTCAGAAGTCTCTCATTTTTCCTCTCCCAGAAAGTTTCTATCTTCTAGTCACACATTAGATATAATCAATTTCTCAATCTACCTCTGAATGTTCTTCCTAATACAAAATGTATCCAAATGGCTTATGCAGCATTAGAGATTGAATACTCCCCCCGAGTATATTCTCAAACATTTCAGTATTATTTGGTGTTCCACCTGCAGGTTTCTCAGGAGCATTCTGGTTAAGAGCATGTGAGCGTCTTGGTCTTTGACTGAGCTCTTTACAGGGGCAGTTCAGGCAAAATTCACTATTACACTGCCAGTTAAGAATGCTAAACCCTCAGGCAACTAAACCAGCTTGCAGCACCATCCCCAGAAACACTCAGCAGCACACTGCAGATGAAACAAATTACTCTGATAGCAGCCATAGCTTGCTTCCAGCTGCTCCCTTCCTCCCTTTCCAGCTGTGCCACGACAGCCTGCATCGCAACAATCTGAAATGCCCACCTGCAGTCAAAGCAACCAGACTCCCAGCACAGCAGTTTGTGATTCTGCTGCTGCCCAGAAGGGCTGAAGCGACTCAGCATGTACTATGTATGTCTTACATTCAATCTCAATATGCAGTTAAAACTGGCAGCTCAGAAAGCACCACATCACTCTGTACTACAACTATGCCCCCTTAGACCACACAGACAGCACCTCTGCTTTGTAACGCTCAGCTCTGGATTGATTTTTTCCAGTTTCAGTCCCCTAAAGGTCTTTCCGAAGTTTAAGCTAATAGTCGAATGCATGACAATAATTTAAGACAAAGATCATATGCGCAAAAAAGTTTTAATCCAAAATTTCAGAGTCTTAACACATACACACACACGTTTGTTTACTCATAATTTTTGTCAGCTGAGCTTTATTTTGAAACTTTAAAAGCCAGCCTTGAACACTTAAGATTACTCGTTCCAGTCAATGACTGATTTTTCCAACACTTTCAGCATTACTAAATTTTCTTTTTAATCAGCATCTGTGCCACAGACAGCATTATGTATTTCCTATTTACAGCTATAAATACTCAGCAAGTAGCCACAAATATTTTACAAACTTTAAAAAGCAAAGAAACAAACAGATAGACAGAGTGGATTACTGAGTAAAATCAACTATCGCAACACATCTCTGATCTTGTAGTCGGATCAACACAGATATCTCCCTCTACACAAAAAGCCATCAGCACTCATTAACAGTTTGCTGACAGCGTTTTTGGCATTCCAGATAGATTTCTTACTTGTATTTAAAATAATCACTACAAATACAGTCTTTTTTATCGTATTATGTAAGCATTACTCCAAAACTGTAAACAGCTTACCTAGTTTCTGCTACTCCACAGAGCTCTTGAACTGGTTTATACAAGACCTCACTTTAATGATACCTCATTATAATAAGGACAAAACCATCTCATTTTGCAATCTCCATATAAAATTTCATGCGTGCATAAGTAAGGAATATTCTAAGATTAAAAACTACTCAGAGATCATCCATTCTCGTAATTTGTGTCTTTCACCTGATACCACTAGGAAGCTTTTGCCTAAAACTTCGGTTGCATGTACAGAAACTGGAATACAATTAACGCTCGATTATCCATGAGAAGATTATGTAAATTGCGGGTTAAGTGGGGTCAGGGATTTTTTTTACTGAAACACTCCTGACTTCCACAAAGTGCAGTGCTGCTTCCATGAGACCCTATACCTACTATCTATTGTTGTTGTTGTAAGGCTGACCTTACTCTCCCACAGAAAGCTATCCATGATTTTTAAAAAGGTACATATTCCAAGTTATGCCTGTAATCTAATTTACATTATTTATAGTATCATTTCCCCCCTTTATATAGGTTATCCTTCCCCTCTCCCAATTATCGCTATGAATAATAGCGTAGAATTGACTCTACAACACTCAATTTTTAGATCCTTTGACTTCAAAATCCTCTGGAACCTCCAAACTCAAATCAGCACTATATTTTACATTCTTGACAAACATTTTTGTACAGAGGTATTTCATAAGCTGTTGGTTACTCCAATTCAAAACAGCTTTCAAGGAAAATCATTGCTATGTTGCCCTTCCCAACCTGCCTTTCCCCACAAACCATGACCACAAGAAAAGCCTGAATTCCAGCTGATGAGGGATTCCCTTGGGGGTCCAGACTGGTATAACTGATCTGATGGGAGTCTTGAGGTACTAAACCAGGGCTGTTCACAGCTTTTGGGAATTCCAGGGGTGCAGCAGGGAAAGATGAGGTTTAGTTTTGCATGGGAACAAGATTAAAAGTAAGATAAGGGGTGTCAGCAAAACAGCGTTCTTGTCCTCTCACTGCTCATACCACTGAGCAAACATTCCACCCACAGATCTCAAACACTTAGAAGAAAAAGCACAACCCGACTTTTGTCCAAGTTGAACTCTAGTTCAGCTAACAGTAAAGCAGTGTATGATGAATAACATCAACAGCAGCGCAGTTAACACACCATATACCTTACAAAACCTTTTCATAGATAAAACGAATAATAAGCTTCTCAGTGTTTCACTTAGCACGTAAGTCCGTCAGAATCACTGAATGCATCTGGACAACCATAAAGCTTCAAAAAAGGGTAATACACCAGTAAAACCAAGAGGTCAAAACACAACTTTAGAATCTGAGATGAAGGTGGGGACATAAAAACCCCACACTTTTCAATCTGCCCCAGAACAACACTGATAACTCCCGTGAAGTTCATGCTTCCCACTTTGAACATACCAAAGTGACAGTAAACAGTATACATAACACTGATATTCTTCAATCATTGACATGGCTACAAAATAAGTAGTTTCTTAAAAAGAATCTGGTCTAGGTCTATGTACTTTATAGAACTGTAGCTTTGACAGACAGTTCAAGTCAGGCAATTTTGTAATTAAAAACAACAGAAGAAATAGAAAAGCAGACAGATTAAGTGGCTTGACAGACACCAGAGATAAGATCAGTGGACAAAAAGCAGAATTACTGCTCAAATCCTGGCTCTGTGTTTAATAAATTAAATCTCAACTGCATCATTTACAACATGTCCCTTCTGTCTCATTTTCAATATTCACAAAAACATCAGCCTGTGCTGCTTAAAGACTTGGAAACATGTTTGGCTTGCGTGATAATGTTCCCTGTGGCTTCCTTTGGGTTTTGTTGGGGGTTTTTTTCACCCTTTTTTTTTAATTTAAGCAGAAATTCAGCAATCTCAATTATATGAATGACTGTAACTCCAGAACACTCTTCTTTCAGAAGCAAATTCACTGTAGGGTATAGCTCAATAAGCACAAGCCTGATACTGCCTCTAAATGTTTCTCCACCACATTTGTGGAGGCACATGGGACACCAGATTGGAGAATCACTCCAGCTGGAAACTAACATAACAAAATTATACTGATTATTTTCAGCCACAGCATTTTCTTGACTTCCCTTACTGCCTGGCTGCCAAGAAACTGTTTCTTCCGCCAAGGGGTATGCGAATACAAGGACAAACACAATAACAAAAGCAACATCTTTTCTTCCCATGGCAGCAACAACTTATGCCGCTGAAAAGTATTTATGTAGCCATGAATTAAAAAAGGTTCAGCATTCACTCCTGCCAACTCTTTCTCTGGCCTTGACCTAACCTGTTTGCAAAGCGATTCAGTCTTAAGCAACACTTCCTGTTATACACATATATTTTTATTTTTTTTAATAAAAGAATCTAACAGACTATATACAACTGAACTGGCAGAGCCGAGGGCACCTCTTTGAGATAACAAGAGTTCATTTTAAACCACATCTACTGCCAACAAAGTAACAGAACCAGTCCTAGAAAAGGTGTTTAGCTCAGACACACCGGATGATGGTTCTCAGGAAAAGGTTTTGTATAAGAAAAGAAAAAACAAACAACGGGGGGGAGGGAAATCACACCAAAATCTCGTTCTATATACACACATCTCTATTTAATTTAACTTTATATTCTAGAAAGCAGTGTAGTTTTGCCAGGATTTTGTACCAAACGCTTCATCCCTTGTTCTCCCCCACACTTTTTTTTCCCAAAATACAAACGATGCAAGTGGAGCCACAAGAACAAACACATTAAGGAGTTTGTAATGAAACACTTAATCTACTCTTAATTTATTGTATTTTAATCACCAAAGGAACTGGTATGTGTCAGGTACACTGACAATGCACTGTAATTACTGCATCTAGCTATGTTGATTTAGCATGCTTGTTTACTGTTACTCATAACTTAGATGTCTGCAGACAAGGCTTCTTACTGGCTTATAAAGAAAAAAAGAAAGAGTGAAAAAGTTTCCTGTAGAAATAAATAGTTACTACTGTACCCTGATCTATGTTTCATAGTCCAGATGGCAGGTCACGACACCTCTTCGGGTTCAATTTATGCTCCTCAAAGCCTTAGAGATGTTGTTAGAGGCGCCAGGAATTTGCCTACAGAGCCAACTCCAGCTCCAAAGATTACTGCTCTGGATGTGGAGACCAATTTAAACTTGAGTACTTTTTAAGCGTAATTCTTGCTATAAAGTGTTTGCAAGCATTCCTGGCCTCAGATCAAACATCCTAGGCACTGAGCAGCACTGGACGTTCATTGTATTGTTTCAGGGATGTACATATTAGTTTCACTGCCCTCTATAAACACCTATCTATACAGTTATTACATAAATGAAGATGCCAAACTGCTTCTTTAACTCTAGATTACTTGGGGTTCTGGATATCACAGGAGTTATTTCCGCTCACTATGTCAACATCACCACTCCATATTCTTAACAAGCCGAGCCTTCCTCAGACTACCTAACATTACAGGACTCTAAAATTGTGCTTAAAAAAGAAAGGAAGGAAAGAAAAGCCATTTTAAGAATGGCTGCTCCACGCACCCTTTACAGCAACTTTAGTAACAGTACAACTGTTATCGCAGCCAAAGTCCTACAGAACTAGTCAGAATGTCTCGGAGACCCCCAGTTTCCTAATTCAGCTGTGTAAGCTCAAAACATGCCACTAACAACTAGAGCACATGCTAATGAAAAAACAGAGCCCATCACTTCTATTGCTACTGTTCATCCTGTTGGCCTAAACCAGGTATATAATCAAGCAGATCAGAACAGACACGTGTATATTAAGGGAGCTTTAGAAATGCAAAACAGCGGCTAACACCTCACCGGCAGTAATGTTCCCTGCTATACAGTCTGCCCTCAGGAGAGGAAGGAAGTAGAATTTTTCTCTTCCCCTCCCCTGTCAAGTCAGCGCTAAAAACTGCATCCATCTCTGACACAAAATCAAAACAAACAAAACACAGCAAGTTGCTGCTAGTATTTCTGCTCATCCCTCTTCTTCAACAGAGTTACACCTAAAGATTTACCTTTCTTCTCAAAACATATACATAGCTCACTGAAAAGAAAATCCAGTTCATCTGAAACCTTGCCCTCTCCAAGTTGAGCTTTGGCACAACGATTACATTAAAACATTAGAAAACATTCAAGGTGTAAGACAGTGACATCCAACAAAACGCTCTCCAGTTTCAGTGAACAACAACAAAGTTAACTATTCTTTTTGAACCTTTTTACAACCAGTAACCTAGTGGACGTCAAGTCATAGGGTCGGTTGCTACGGCAAACAGATGCGCCTTTAACTAACTTGTAAACAGCAAAGGGCACAATCAGATTGACTCAAGCCAGAAGTATTTAAACACAGACTTGCATTGTTCGTACCGGTAAGTCCACACTGACATCCGTCCCATCCAGCAGTGCTACTCGGCAAGTAATGATGGATTTTGCATCCCCAGCTGCAGGGATGTGGGTTGCAGCCCTCTGGGCCTCTCTTAGCCGTTCCCTCTCTGCATGCTTGCGCATAGACCGCCGTCCAAGGGTTCGTCGGAAAAAGCTCAGCATCTTTGCTACAAAATCCACAGAACAAGAACAACACGTTAGTTTTTCAAAGAAGAAAAATAACAACCTGCATTTAAAGTCCTTTAAAAATGCCAGACTTTGATAAAGAACTGTTAGAGATCCAAACAGATGTTCCACTTCTTTAGACATCCAGTCTTGGGTACCTTGAACAAAACTCGGTTCAAACTGTTGACTGTAGTTAGGATGATTTTTAGGACAATCTGTAAGTATGCTAGGGAAAAAATAGCGACTATGTAGATCTTACACAATTAATTGACTGCAAGCTTTCATTAACACCAATGCTGCCGCACTCCTCAGCGAGGCGGTGACGTTCTTTCAAGGCTGAAAAGCACTAAGGACTACGGACCCCAGCTGTTACACTCCACTCCTCTCATCGAAAGAAAGCTACAGACGATCCTTCCCGCCCCAGCACCTGGCCGTGCAGGGGCGCTGGCGCCGGGCCCCTCACGGGGAGGCTTTGCACGAACAGGCGAGCACTGTTGGGGCGCGGCGACCCCGCGCCTCTGCTCCCCGCCTG
>NW_009944711.1:0-2594 GCF_000696875.1 Nestor notabilis
TCCCTACTCGTGAGCTACCTTGCGTGAGACTGGAGAATGACACTGCTTCCCTTTTCCTGGCCTTGTAGAGGCAGAAATGTGTGCCATTGGGTTTGTATTAATTACTTCACTCTCAAGGTCCTGATCTGTCTTTAACAGAGAGCTCCACGTGGGCTTTTAGCTTTGGGGTCAAGCAGCTCCCTCGCTTTATTCCAGGGGTAGCTTCACGTTGCCAGCGTATATAGTGATGCATGTGTAGATAATACAATATCAAAACCCCCTTTCTAAGATGTGCAAGGGTATTTTAAAGGGTAAATGAGGGTTTTTTCCCCCTCACTTTAAAGGGAGGTAATGTAATTGTGCACTCTTTTTAGCTAAAGTAGTGCTACAACGGCCTAGTTATGTTCAAGTGAGAGTGCAAGTGTTTTTCTTAGGGAGATGCTGGTGCAGAAGAAGGTGCAAAATTGCTCCAATTGATTTGCTGTTTGTGTAGACAAAAGGGAGGATGAGATGGTTAAGCTGCCATCTGACATGGAGATTAAATTCAGTTCAAGCAGTGCAGTGATCTGTCACTGAAGATAAACTATTTCGAATGGGTGATTCCTTAATCAGATGCTTTTAAGTATCTCCAAAACATTCAGTTTAGGTCTGTAGCTTCTCTGAAAGTGTTTTGAGCCCAGAACTCTCCCCATTCTTCCATATTTTCTTCCATAGGGGAAAGAGAGGAGGGAGAATTAGAAAAGTGATTTATTCTAGTGTTTAGGACAAGACTGAGGAGTTGGATACGGGTTTAAACTGAAACAGGGGAAGTTCAGGTTAGATCTAAGGAAGAAGTTCTTGACTGTGAGGGTGCTGAGGCGCTGGCACAGGGTGCCCAAAGAAGTGGTGAATGCTCCATCCCTGGCAGTGTTCAAGGCCAGGTTGGACACAGAGCCTTGAGTGACATGGTCTAGTGTGAGGTGTCCCTGCCCATGGCAGGGGGTTGGAACTGGATGATCTTAAGGTCCTTTCCAACCCAAACCATTCTATGATTCTATACCTCAAGGTCTTGCCTCAGCCCTGACACTACCTCCCTCACCATTTCTGGGCAAAATCTGAAGCTTCTCTTCAGAGTGTTGGTAACTCTTGTTACATGCTGCTTTTTCATTTGTTATTTGGAAGCATCTTGAGGATCTTGCTGTGATTAAGATAATTGTGAAGAAATATTTATGTGTTTCCAAGCTGTCAAACTGGGCAACAAAGAAGGAAGAAAAAAGCCCTAACTTCTTTGGGATCTCAAGGCTGATAGAGGATGGGGAAAGAACTGGGGTTTCCAGTTTCCTGCTGGACCTTTTGCCTCTTGTTAATCCCCAAGTGCATTTCATCATCATAAAGGCCTCATCACAGATTTTGCTTTGAGTGCTGAAAGCTTTGCTCCCCTCTGCTTTCCTGCGTGATTTAAAAGCCACAGATGCTGATACATCTCCACGACAGAATCTATTACACTTCTCCTGCCAAGCAGAGCTATGGCGCTTGCTTTATTTCCCTCCCCCTAACACTCAATTTGTTCTTTGTCGGTGCTCAGCTGGCTGCATTGCTGAGCACCAGCAGGGCTCCCTCTGTGCAGTGCTTCCTACCAGCTCTCCCCTTCTTAATTTCATTAGCCATTTCTAATGACTTTTTAATGTCTGAGCTGAATTTAGAGTGCCGAGGACTTGGTGCGCCTTCTGTTTCTCAAGAGTGTTTCAGGGAGGGCATGACTGACCATCCTCTGCTTCACTCATGTCAGAGAGAAGAGCTTGTCTCCAGGGTTGGAGATGCATTTATTGGTCTTTTTTTGGTCCTTGAATGTGGATGGTGGAACATTCCCATGTGTGTCATGAGCTTCCTACTTGTTGGTAGCAACTGCTGATTTTCCTTCTTTGCATCTCAAATTGAACACTCGACAGCATGTATGCAGGTAGCAGGTGGGTTGGAACTAGATGATCTTAAGGTCCTTTTCAACCCACACCATTCTATGGTGAGGAAGGCTTTGCCCACTTGTATATATCTATTCAGTTGTAAGTAGCACCTTTCTCAGACTGCTTAACAAGTGTTCCTTGCAAACAATGCATCACTTAGCTTTTCCTTGGTTTCTTTTATGAAGAATTCAGTAGTTCTAAAACTCAGTTCCCACTTTATGTTTTGGTTTGTTTCCCTGGGCCCCTCACTTCAAGAGAGACATTGAGGTGCTGGAGCGGGGCCAGAGAAGGGCACCGGAGCTGGTGCAGGGCCTGGAGCACAAGTGTGATGGGGAAGGGCTGAGGGACCTGGGGGGTTTAGTGTGGAGAAGAGAAGGCTCAGGGGGGACCTTGTCTTTGAGAGCCACAGGCCTGCCAAGAAGGTGGGTGGCTCCCAAAGTCATTGCAGTCATCGATACTGGTTTAATATTCATATGAACGTCTGCTGTTTTTGTTAGTCACTAAATCTGTCAGTGGTGGCATTGAGGTGTCCCACATTTTAAAGGTGATTAAAGACTAAGTGCTTCATAAAACATGATTCAGCCTGTGGGGTCCTGGCAAGGTGCTGAGTGTTGCGTGCAGTTCTCAAAAGGACATCAGATGCTGATGGGGAAACCAAGCTCTTTCCATTCCCAT
>NW_009944711.1:2625-3671 GCF_000696875.1 Nestor notabilis
CACTGAGATCTGAAATGAGGCCTGACAACATGGATGAGACATGGGGTCACAGGATGAGTGCAGGAATCTAGTTTCATTCAAGCTAAGGCACCTCCATGGCCAGCAGCACCCCTGCAGTTCATCCTCATCGCATTGTCCATCGCGCTTTGTCCATGTTCCTCATCCTCAGCCTTCAGTTACTTCTCCAGGGAGATCAATTCAGATCTCAGCACTGAGAAATGCTCCCTGAAGTAGAACCCAATCTATCCTTGAAGTTTTGATCCTTCCTATTTTCTGTTTCTTTCTCTCATCCTCCCCAGGTTACTTCTCCATAGCGTTGGCCTAAAAAAGCATAGATGCAGAAAGGTCTTTAGACTCCCCTTTTGTCTCAAACAGCATTGTGTGCTGCAGACAGTGAGGGTGAACATCCCATGGCAAGGTGAATGAATGTGATAGTTGCATGGCATGATGCAGAGGTGGCTGTGCTGGAGATCTTAATAGATAACAAATAAATCCCTTAACCAGAGCTATTTGCTTTCTAGGAACCTTCTTGCTTTGCTTTACAGCTCCAGCTGGGAAATCTGGGTGTACTTCTGAAAGGGGAAAAGTGGTTTCCTCAAAGGACCAGCTGCCATTAAGTGGGAAATAAGATAATGAAAACTGTTAATATTTGCATGACCACCAGTGACCAAAGCTACCAGGGGGGATCAGTATTGATTCCCTGGAAAACAGGGATTATAGCTGCCTCTATCATCCATTTTCTGCAGAGCTTCTGGTGCGTTTATTCATTGCTTTATATTCTCAATGAAGACTTACAAGTTGTGTTTTCCCAGCACAGAGGGACAGGCAGTGAAAACAGAGTAGGATGGGTAGTGCTGTCTGTAGGAAAAGCAAATACAGAAAATATCTTGCTAATTCTTAGGGTGTGCTGTTGTGATAGTGAGGTTTGTTAAAGCGAAGTTTGGGAGCATAATATGTATGATCTATTCCATCAAGTATTTCCTTGACCATAGAGTGGATTTAGCTGAATTCCTTTATTCATTTAATAATTATTTTATTTATTATTT
>NW_009944712.1:0-3256 GCF_000696875.1 Nestor notabilis
AAACTGCGGATGCTGACAGGGATGCTGGCTAGAGCAAAGCAAGGTTTAAAATCAAAGCATGGGAATGGCTAGGATTAAACCAGGGATGCTGGCTGAAATCAAACCAACGATGCCAGGTTAGCTTCTGGAGCTTGTCTCTCCTCTTCTCACTCCAGGAGGTCTCTGCTGGACCTGTCTGAGACCATACCTCCCAAAACTAGCAGTGAGGGCTGGGCTGGTTCAGCCTGGAGAAGAGAAGGCTCCTGAAGGAGACACCTTAGAGCAGCTCCAGTGCCTAAAGGGGCTACAGGAGACCTGGAGAGGGGCTTTGGACAAGGGATGGAGGGACAGGACAAGGGGAATGGCTTTAACCTGCCAGAGGGGAGATTGGGATGAGCTCTGAGGCAGAAGCTCTTCCCTGGGAGGGTGCTGAGGCGCTGGCACAGGGTGCCCAGAGAAGCTGTGGCTGCCCCATCCCTGGCAGTGTTCAAGGCCAGGTTGGACACAGGGGCTTGGAGCAACCTGCTCTAGTGGAAGGTGTCCCTGCCCGGGGCAGGGGTTGGAGCTGGATGAGCTTTAAGGCCTCTTCAACACAAACCAGTCTGGGATTCTATCAGAGGACCAAAACAAAGGCACTGGCTAAAAGCAAAGCTCAGCAACACTCTTTTTTGATCCAGCTTTCTGAAAAATGCTGATGTTTTACCTCTCCCGCGGCTGCCGCAGCCCCATGAGGCAGAGAGAGGTTTTTTATTAACCCAACTGAACTAGCTGGGAAAAACAGACACTTTCTGGCATGGTTCAGATCCGAAAAGGTCCGTCCTGCTTCTGGCTCCGGAGCTAAGGGCAGCCTGAGGCTGTCTGCATCCCACTGTCTGTGTGGTACAGACATGCCTGGAAGTTGGCTTTTTATCCCAAATTTCTTGCAAAACACACTGCTAATAATTTCTGCACCAAGTGTACAGCTTGGCTGTTGAGTGGTGATTCAGCTTTTCAAGGGATATTCAGCCTTTATCAAAAGCTTCCAGCAACCCCAAATCCACTAAATCCCCCCCAGAATCTCTATTTAGTTCCTGAGGTCATAGCAAAACCTCAAGGTTTGGGGTTTTTCAACTCCTGTTTGCATTAGTAAATCAGTTGTCCAAGTGCAGAGTAACTCAGTCCAGCCATGTTCTTTACCCACCCTCCATAAAAATAATCCTCATGCTTTGAAATTCAATTAACTGCCTTCATTTCAGTGGGGGTTTTTTTTCCTTCTATATTTTTAAAAATAAAAAAGGTGATTTTTCATAGACTCACAGCCTGGTTTGTGTTGGAAGGGACCTTAAAGCTCACCCAGTTCCAACCCCCTGCCACGGGCAGGGACACCTTCCACTAGAGCAGGTTGCTCCAAGCCCCTGTGTCCAACCTGGCCTTGAACACTGCCAGGGATGGGGCAGCCACAGCTTCTCTGGGCACCCTGTGCCAGCGCCTCAGCACCCTCACAGGGAAGAACTTCCTTATATCTTGTATGAACCTCCCCTTTCCAGAAACATCTGACTTTTCATCACACCTGAGTTAGATTCAACCCCCAGAAGTAACCCAGGACAGAGAAAGCTGCAATAATGGTGTTTTCTCTGCAAATCTGATAGCGATGCAACAGCTGAAGGGAAAAAACAGTCCCAAAACACGCACTCAAACGACACCTAGTTTCAAAACAGGACAAAAATCATCGCTCTACTGACCTTTGAAGCCTACAAAGCCACTTGATGACATTCTTCTGTCCTGGAATGAAGACAGATGAAGCCCCGGGTGTCACTAAAGCCACATTCCATGTGGCATCCTTTAAAAATATTAATTGCAAATAGGTTTTATAATTATTTTCATAAGGATGTGGCTCCAGCATGGTGAGATGTGATGCTCTGCAACCACACCAGCCTCCTTCTTTCCATGCATTTGTGTGCTGTAACGTCACAATCCCAGACTGGGGAGGTTTGGATGTGTGCTTATGTGAGCTCTGTGCTTAACGAGGGCTGCCTAATTAAGGTTGGGGTGAGCTGGCTTCATTAGGAGACCCTGCATCAAGTCCTTGCACCATCACGGCTGCTTTTTCCTCTGCACCAGTATAATCCCAAATCATATCCTGAATTATCCTGCTGGTCGAGCTGGCGTCCACGTTCCCAGGGAAGGGAAAGCATGTGGAAAACCACAGATAATCTTGAATTCCTTGGAAATAAGGAAGGCTGAAAGCTTGGAGGGATGCAACCCCCAAACCCCAAATAGGATGAGGATGCTTGCAAACTAAGGATGAACGCAACAGCGTGCAGCTGATCCTTTTGGAAGCCCCGAAAGGACAGGGCTTAAATTAGCAAGAGAAAATTAGCCATCAGCTTAACGAACTGCAGGCCTGGTATCATCCCAGTGCTGGGTTAATGGAGCTCTGCAGCAGCAGCTGGCAGCCGCCTTGGCCAAACAATGCAGGATTTTGCCCCAAAATAAGATGCTAAACCACACTTTTGGATGCAGCCAGTTGCATACCATCGGGGCTGGTTGCTGGTTGTTGCTTGTACCCCTCCTGGATGCCCATAATCCTGCAAAATCTATTTAAGGAATAGCTTTTTGCACAGGGAAAAGCTGAATTTCCACCATGTGTTGGCTGCTCCAGCATCATCTGGTGCAAAATGCCACCCCTGCCACTGCCTGGAATTCTGCCTTCCCAGTTTCGGGTGCTTTTCAGCTTTCTAAGACTAAAATTGCAGCTCTGGCCAGTTAAAGACAATCTGAGGTTCCCCCTATTGTGCATCACCCCTGTTTTGCAAAGCTGTTTGGTACCTAGAAAAGCACTTTCCAAAGGTTGCATGCCTAAAAATGCCATTTTTCCAGGAAAACCCCAGTGCATGCACCTTGCTGGAAGGGAAGGCTTGAAGGTCAGGTAGTTTCTTTAAAAAGATGAATTTTGCAGAGGTTTTTTTAATGTATTTTATCTCTAAGTGGGAATATGGGTGAGCAGCCCCTGGCTGGGGATAGCATATGGGAAATTTTGCCAGCTCCCTGAGAGATTCCCAGTTCAATATTTCCATTATTATGTGGAAAGATAGATGATTTACAAGGAGAAACCCTGGTTCCTACAACAAAAATTGGTCTTTTACTTTCTTTTAATGTGGCACAGGCAGTTTCTACTTTTTATGTATTTCTTCATCTGCATTATCCAGTTATATCCATCCAATATGTATATTACTGGATCATACTATATGATATATAATATTATATACTATATACTACATACCATATAATATATATG
>NW_009944713.1:0-7620 GCF_000696875.1 Nestor notabilis
TATCTATTCTATGATTCTATGATTCTATCCCATTTCTGGCAGAGCAGTTGCAGTCTACGGTATTCAGAAGAGCTGGTAAGAAATTGCTTTTTATGTTCTCAACATGGGTTGCTGGGAGAAAGTGGAGTATTTGTGCTTTCCTCTTCCATCCCTGCAAAAAGCCTTGTGGAGGGAATTCAGAGCTGCTGCTTAAGGTATTTCCATCTCAGACTGTCTGTTAACCTAATTCTTAGAAGAGGATCATTGATTTTTCCTTCTTATATAGCAAAAGATCCTGACAGCATAATTTTCCCTTGCCTGCTGCCTACTGATATTCATTATGAACCATGAAGCATGTCTCAGTTCAAAGTCCTCCACTGACTCAGTCCAGCTTTTGACCAGGTTTAGAGACACAATATAGAAGTGCAGTGTTAAAAAAACCCTTCACAATCTGCTTGTCACTGTTCCACGATAGAAAGGAGAGAATAAATTATTCATTGTGAATCACTCAGCCTGCTCTGGAAGGTGGCCTTTCATAGTGTAACAACTTTAAATGAACTGCTCCCCTTCCCTTCTCCCAAAAGTGCCACTGGTTCTTAATGCATAGTGACATTCAATTAACATAATAAGCAAATGACCTAAATGTTGAATATGGCCAACTGAGGAGAACACATTTTTTATACTTTTGAATATTTTATAGATATTCTTTCTTTACCACAATCAAAAGGAATTTATCTTCCAAAGTATTTTTTGTGTGTTAAGAGGGAAAAAAAAAATCAGAGGGAGCATGTGCTCATTGTAAAGCAGTTTAGTACTGAGGGTATTCTCTTAGAATATAGCACTACCTACCTGTAGGCAGGTAGAGTGCAAAGATCACTAGTCTATTAGCTATTCCACAGTGAAGTTGTCTCTTTCTTTTTCTTTGCAGTAAAAATTCTAGCCTAAAAGCCTTGAATGATGAAAATAATGGAGAAAAAAATATTTCCATAAACACTTTTGATTTCAACCAGTTTGTATTTTCAGATTCCAAGCTATTTCATGGGGAAATGTCAGAAGAGCTTTCAATCCCAGGTTTGGAAGTCAGTACTGTTCCCATACCTAAAATATACATTTCACATACTGAATTTGGTTGTTTTGCAATCTGTTCTCTTCCTTCCTTTTTCTCCTCCATCTCTGCCCTTCTATCTCATACATACACTGTCTTTACTGCCATGCTTTAAATGTAAGTGATCATTTTCTTGCATGCCGGGACTTAATAATTTGCCATTACACCATGTAAACACTGCTTCCACATAACTCACAGCATGCCTAACTCCCCTCTCTCTCCATTCCTTGTAGACAAAACTAAGGGAAGCTTTCCACTGACCTTAACAGTTTGTGAATACAGACCTGGATTTTACAGGTTTGAACAGGTTACTCTAGCTGAATGTAAATACCATCAATCAGTTTCACAGTTTTCATCCACTGTAAGTGAGTCATCTGGCATTCTTTCCTTCTTTGCAGTCACATTTTTTATCCTTTGAAACTCTCCTAGGTAAACTCACCTTGGCCAGTGAGGCAAAAACTTTTGCCATTGAGAAATGTCTTCACTTTGTCTTTTACAGACCGCTTTTTTTCCTTCTGTTTTTGCAGATGCCTTTTTTTTACTAAATGGACATTTTCTAAGGCTTGATAGAACCATACTAACACAAGTAGCTGACAATTAGCTATATAGAAGGGTATTCCGGATGACATACTGAATGAGCATCTGGGAAAAGAGGTCCTGCCTTCTGCCACAGGTTTTCCACATAGCCCTAAGCAAGTAATTTAACTGCTCTGTTCATCAGGGAGGCAGGAAATGTGTTTCTACTTCTATTTCTATCTTGTCTAGACTACAAGGGCTCTAGGGTTGTTGCTACGTTTGCATATATTCCCTAATATGTATGTGTTCCCCATAGTTCCCTTTGGTCTGCACCCTGATATTAATTACAGTGGCAAAGACCATGCAGAAAAGAGGGAATTTCTCTTGATTCTTGATTTCTATAATCTGCAGCCAGATTCTGGTGTGTAGATTTCAATTTCAAGCAAACTCTGTTTTAACAGTTCTGCATTCTCAAATGATTATCATTCTCAAATATTATCAATTTGTAATTGAAATCACTATCACAGTGCTGCAGCTCATGACAATTTTCATTCTGCATTGTTGCTTCAGTGAAGTAACATAAGTTTGCTTTACTTAAAATCTTCCAAACTGGCAATCTACAGGGAATTGTTAGAAAAATGCAAGTGCTCTGCCCTGAGGCAGCCAACTGGGAGACAGTGACGTCTGGCACGTTAACACAGCAGTGCAGAAAATGGATTTTGGGTTTCTCCCCATTGATTTCCATCTGAAGCCACTAATCCATCCCTGGCTACAGCTGCAATGCCATCACAGAAGCATGTAGTTACAGGCTCTTGAGCAGAACTTAACTCTGTTTCCTCAGCATGGATCCTGTTCTCCCAGAGCTGACATCCTTGAGTCAGAAGCTGCCTGCCTTCTCAGGCCTGTCTGACAGACTGCGTAGCTTTAAAAATCAGTATCCAGAAGTTTTACCAAATGACACTGAATAATTTATTGAGTATAGTCTTCCCTTGAAAACTGCCAGCATTCAGTGTGTTACAGCACACTGAAATTACAGCACCAACCTGACCATTTTGGAGCCATTGTGGTTGATACTGGGCTGCCTTACACTGTCTTTAATATCACATGAGCTTTGAACTGTGCTTTTTCAGAGCTTTTGCAAATTCAAGGCAGCACCATTTGTGTACATAGACATTTCTGTGACAGATATTTTCGCACTTATTTTTGGCCTTGAGAAAATGGTTCTTCCCCATTGAAGTCTTATTTCTTCCTTTTGTTTTGCAGAACATCGTGTCTTATAGGTGATCCATGGAGTGCCTTTAAAACATCCCGTGCTGAAGAAAACATGCTAGAGTGCAGTTCTAGTTACTCATCTGTTTGGAAGCCCACAAGTTTAGATACACCTGTGTTAGCAAAACCCGCCCACCAAAAAGAGTGGAAAAGTCAGGAAGACAGTCTTTTATAAAGATGTGAGTTATGACATTTGTCCTTTTAATTGTTTATTCTTTGCTCCACATTTCTGAAATTAAAGTAAAGGGCATACTTTTCCTTTCAGCTAGCACTTGGTGAGCATTCTGGTAGAGCTCCTCTGCTTGAAACTTCCCAGCCAGCAGGCACCAATGTTTTAAAGCTAGGGTAGGCTGAGACAAGCCCTAGTGACATTCCTGACTTTGACTGTCTCCATAGGGTGACCCTGTAAGGCTCCAGCATCATCTAGTACCTCTCTGGAGAACTGGCATTTCTTAGACCAGCCAAAAGGCCCTCCAAGAGTTGTCTTTCTCTGTAGGACACCAAGAAGAAAAAAAAAAAGCAGTAGGAAAACCAGTTTGTTAGGTTTCTTAACGCTAGTTCCTATCTTTCTTTTGGAGCAAACAGCTTGTGTCACATGTTGGCAATGAAACATAAGCAGGCCAAGCTCATCAGATCCACCTTAGAGGGTGCATTTCACTGACTCCACCTTTCCTTTTTGGCACTGGCTTTCTCTGGCTCAGCAATGAATGCAGTGGCTCCTCCTGCTCCTCTACTGTGCTCCTCTGCAGGCAGCAGCATTTGGGGTAAAGTCTGCACTCTGAGTGTTTTTGAGTCCTGACTCAGCACCACTGCCTCTGCCTCACCACCAGATGCCTCTGGGCCAACCTTCCCTGATACCACGGCCACCAGCCAGGCTGAAATCCTCCTGAAGCAGCCCCTGAACTTCCTGGCAAATCAGATTGCAGGAGGCAGATGAAAAGTTATGGAGACACCTCCTTCCCACACATCTCAAAACTCCTTGGAGTTTCCCCAGCCCCGCAGCAGCTCTCTGAGCCCTCCTGGGCTAGTCCTGTCGGTAGATTCTCATGAAACCTTTCTGATCCTTCTCAGGGATCATGCCTGGGCACAGTTATATCAGTGCTGTCAAATTTCTTTTTAGATATTTCAGGTAAAAACTGTTTTTCCCTCACCCTTGTCATGAGTTTGTGTCTGAGAAACTCTGAGTGAGGTCAGTGTCATCATATAACCTGTACTGACATCCCTGTGTTTCCTAGAGTCTTAAACACACCCATGCCTAGACCTCAATGCTGGTAAGTACCCTGTCTGACAGAGCTCTGCTTTGAGTGAACTTTTACTCCTCAAGGATGTGTGACAGACAAAGCAATTTGCGAACCTTCTAAAAGCAATTATTCCTTAGGTGTTACGAGAAAAATACAGATCTAAAGTGACAGAATGTCTCTACTGAAATGATATGCTGTTTGTAAAGATTTTGTTTTCCCACTTGAGTGATTTTGGGTTTGCAACCAAAATCTTGAAGAAGCCCTTGTCCTCTTCTGTCTCTTCTTCCTCATACATGTTTTATTTTCCAGAACGAGAATCTTCTTTTCACCTGCAGATCTATAGCTGTTATTCTATAGTTATTCATATTGCTTGAATAACTCTCATGATAAACGAAGATTTATGAAGAAAGGTCTTACGATCATTCATTTCAGGGACTATGGTATCCATCTATCTTGGAGGACTTGCATGAAGGTACCCATTAGCACAGTACTGGATAGCTTTTCATTTTATAAATGTGTTAGGGTTGAAGGAACAAATTCTCAATGTAAACTAGAACAGAAATGACATTTCAAAGAGACCCATTTAAAAATTGTTCTTACAGGAATGTATTTTCGTGGAAGTGTCATAACAGTTTGATTAGGTTCATCTTTGTTTTCCTTGCTATTACTTTCTCTTCAGCTCCAAAAGGTTATCTTTTTATTTTGGCATTCTGTACTTAGCAATTGCTGTTGTTTTTTATCCATTTTGTAACCTCTTTGAAGATCTTGTTTTGTATCTCCATGAAGAAGAAGAGCGAAATAGAAATTGAGCGTGGAGAAAGGCAAAGAGCATGTGGGAGATGGCTTGCGCTTGCAAGGACAACTAAGTCTAACAGTATCACGAAGAAAAGCAGTATTTCAGGGAACTGAAATACAACCTCATTACATGTCAGAAGTTTGCTGGGATGCGCTGTTTTAATAAACAAACTATCCTGAAGATAGAACTTTATATTTGCCATTAAAACTTATCGTGATATTTTTAAACTTGTGTTGATTACTGCCATCTCAGGAATAGGATCAATAAGGACTCTGTAAAGTGCAGACATCAATGTGTGAACTATCCTGCATCTCTTAAGTGTCATGGTTCAAGCCCAGCTGGCAACTCGGAACCACGCAGCCGCTTGCTCACTCCCCCTGCTTCTTTCTCCCCCAGCTCCTGGAGGGATGGGGAGGAGAATCGGAGGAATGTAACTCACATGGGTTGAGATAAGAGCAGCCCAGTAACTAAGGTATAATACAAACCACTACTGCTACCAATAATAATGATAAGAGGAATAACAAGGGAAAAGGACACAACCGCTCACCACCCGCCGACCGATACCCAGCCCAACCCGAGCAGCGATCTGGGCCTTCCAGGTAACTCCCCCCAGTTTCTATACTGGGCATGATGTGCTGTGGTATGGAATACCCCTTTGGCCAGTTTGGGTCAGGGGTCCTGTCTCTGCTTCCTCCCGGCTTCCCCTCCTCCCTGGCAGAGCATGAGACTGAGAAAGTCCTTGGTCAGAGGAAACATTACTTAGCAACAACTAAAAACATCGGTGTTATCAGCGTTGTTCCCAGGCTGAAAGTCAAAACCACAGCACTGCACCAGCTACTAAGAAGGAGAAAAATGACTGCTGTAGCTGAACCCAGGCTATTAAGGCATGTTAATTCCCAAATGAGGCCACCTTTAACTCCTCAATGGAGCAGTGATTTCAACAGTAAGTGGTCTACATTAAGATCCAGTCAGAGACAGGTTTTGGTTTTGAATGGAAGTGTGTTTGATGAATATGATCACCTCAAATGTGTTTAAAATTAGTACATTTTTATATAGCTAAAATGGTTTTCATCAATTTCGGTGCATTTAAAACTTCGTGATTTTATAGTTCATGATTATTAAATGAAGATTTACTTTAAGGTATGGATCTTAAAGAATAAGTTTAGTAAATAGGAGATAGCCATGAGCAGAGTTTGAAATGAACACCCACTGTACGCTCCTATAGGACAAATCTGGATAATGGGAGAACCCCCAGCACAATATCCAGATGCAGGTTGATAAGACAAAGATGTTAGACAAGATAATGTATCGTCTAAATTCAGCCCTATTGAGAATATTTTTTTTTCTTTCTTTTCGTATTGTTGTTTGCCTTCCATGGGCTATGGAGCTAATTCAGCAAAATTAATCAGTCTGTCCTAAGATAGAATCACAAAGTTCTCTGTTGAGAGCATGAAAATTATGCCCTGTTGGAAGCGATGCAGGAGAACTGCAGACTGCAGCATGCTGCTAAGCATCAGTGAATATTTGACGAGGTTTATTTGGGTAATCCTCCCTTTTCTTAAAAAACTATGGGAATAGAAGGGACAAGGGCAAACTTTAACCCAACTTTTTCCCTTGAGGCTAAGCTAAAAGTAGCTCATAAAGGGTTCCTGGAATTGGATTTTTTCTCCAAAAGATCCCAATAGGAAATTCACCAACCCCAAAACAATCAATGTGTTCCACAGCTCGGCTGTAGGTAGATCTTTTTTGTTTAGTTCCTATTTAATTTTTCTTTAGTGTACTCGGGATTCTTCTATAATCTATTTTAAAATGCATATACCTGCACTGGAGTTGCAAACGGATGTGCAACCAAAGACAATCCTCTGCTCCAGTGGTGAATTTTAAGAGAAACATAGTGACTTTGCCCCTTTGCCATGTGAAAGACAAGTAAGAGATGTCACATTCTGCTTTGGGAATAATGCTTCAGTTTGTTCTTGGTGATTTTCATATAAGCTCTATTATTTTTGCAAGTATTTCTAATTTCTGAAATACATGTACTAATGTGGATTTGATTAGAAAAATGTGGTCTGATCTCTACAATGTGGGAAGAAATGCTCAGAAAATAGGAAGAATGAGGTGGCAAGCGTAATTATCAGAGCAAACATAACAGAGATTAGAGTAATTCTTGCATCAGTGCCTACATCAAGGTGTTTTCTCTGTTAAATGGTGATTTGTGATGGTATGGGAAATGTTCCTTGGGTAATGGAATTGTTTTTCATAGACTGAACTAAAAACTTTCACTCAAATAGTTGACTTGCTAAAAAGCAAATCAGAATTAAAAGCATTTAATTCTTTCATTCTCAATTTAGGAGAAATTTTTACTGTTAAGCCTGAGTTCACACTCAGTTGGCTAGCCAAGGACAAATGGATGAGTTGGTTTCAGAGTGCTCCAGTGTTAGTAAGCAGAAGCAACAGCTGGTCATTCCTCAGGTTGCAGTTGATGAAGCTCTTATCCCTCTGTGCCCCTCTGTGGCATATTTAAAGGTTTTACACCAGAAATGGGAGAAAGCCTGAAGGTAAGATCATGATCAGCTTTCAGTTGTATGGTTAGCTCTCACTTCTGCTTCATAGACTAACCAAACTTTTCATGTGCAATGGACTGGGAAGAAAATGGGATTAAATAGCATAATGATTAAAGCAACGTCATAGTAAGGTGTCCTCCTGTCGTGGTTCAA
>NW_009944714.1:0-8586 GCF_000696875.1 Nestor notabilis
AGCCCCGCTGCGGAGGACGCGGGGAAGGGGCCTGCCCTTGGGGGCCGGGGGTGAGGCCCGGGGGAAGATGCCTCCTCGCCTTTGGAGCCGGAGAACGGGTAGGGGCAGA
Organism: Nestor notabilis; assembly: GCF_000696875.1. Classification (NCBI taxonomy): domain Eukaryota; kingdom Metazoa; phylum Chordata; class Aves; order Psittaciformes; family Psittacidae; genus Nestor; species Nestor notabilis. Next base: position 110 of record NW_009944714.1, read on the forward strand.
ATGGGACCGCGCTGTCTGCGTTGGAATATATATTTTCCTTTTTTTCTTCTTAATGTATTGGAGAAGGTGATGTCAGTGGTAGAAGGAGCAGAGTTTGCTGTGCTCTTGTATCTTCTTTAATGATATGGTAGGAACCAGATGAAAAGAATTGAGACTCATTTAATGATACAGCTTATTAGCCTTAAATAATTCTTTCCTGAAAGGGCTGTTTCTCATTCAGCTGCCTTTAAAATATCCGGAGTAAAAGGTACACTGAGATGGTCCATTAATTTCTATTGTCCACTAAATAGGCATTTCATCCCTGTGCAGGAACAGCTGGAAATGAGCATTCACCAGGAGAGAAACAATGTGGTGAAAAAACCCCAAAAGCAAACTCACAAAAACCCCCACTAAGATGGGAGATAACCCTTCTTTCCTCTGTCAGCAAATCTCTAAAAATACAGGATGTGCTGAATGGAGTAGTTCTTTAGATGTATCTTTATGAATAGGCGTACTGGCCCCTTGTATATACAGAGAGTAATAGTATTATTTGCAAGGGAGGCTGGGCTTCACTAGAGACAGGAATTGTTTCTACAGCGCTGAAAGAAGCATGTATGTTTTCTGTAAACTAGCTATTATTTGTCTGCCTTACATGTTTAGAAGAATGGAAACCCCTTTCTACCATAGCCAAGCATGCCCACACGTAATGATGTGGTTGACATATGGCAATCATCTAAGACTAAAGATACAGAACTAACAATGTGGAAGGATATTTTGGGGTTTATTTTTAACTGTTGGTAGGTATGACCATTGACAATAAACTTTTGTGGCATTGCCCGTTCTGGTGTTCATTCAGATGAAAGGGTTGTGCTTGGTGGCTTTTAAAAGCATAAAACCAGAACTCCCTAATGATGGAAATATCAAAGTATGTGTTATTCCCAGATTATTTGAAACCTCATCTGTGTCTGAGCATATCACTGACTTCTTATCCTTTTATTGGCGCTCTTCAGTGGTTGTGTTGGATCAGAATCATATGGAGTTGTTCCATAATGAAAATTGAACCAGCAGTGTATCTGACTTTTAAAGACTTTCTAATCTGTTTGTTCTCCTTGTGTACATTGGTATGTTGTCTTGTTGGGCAGATGATAATAAACATGCTAAGTCCTCAAAATAATGTTTCGTCGTACTAATCACTAACCAGTATAACTTCTGTTAATCACAGCAATTTGCATTGCTTTTCCTATTATTTCTGTGGTTTACAACAGGACAATCTCTGGTAATCTAAATGCGTGAGGTGCACCTATATTCCTCTTTCAAATACCCATCTGTGAGATGTCCAGGTACAGAGTAAATAAAACCTGGCTCCACAGAGCAGTGTTTTGCTGTTGCTGCCAATGGGAGGCTGGGCTTCCATGTCTTCACTACTTAGGTCCTTTACACTTTTCCAGTGTAGGAGCCCTATCCTCTTCAATAGTCACGTTCAAATCAGCTTATACCAAATGTAACTAAACCTTGGAAGGGATGCTGAGAGGAAGTCCTTGGCCCTTGCTAAATGGTGTTCTGTATACAGAGATGTCTGCCTGCAGTGAGTAGCTTGAAGCCTAGCCCAGATTACAAGACTTTTGGAACAGTGTTTGCATTTTATATGCACCTATAAAATGCTTAGTAACTGGTTCTTGAAGTCTATATTTGGATGGCTACAGCAGTACAAATGACATAGCTGGGTTAGGTTAGGATGAGGACAGCATCGCATCTTTGGACAGTCCTCTCTTGTGTGTGGTGCTTGTTTTACTGTTTTGGTTCTGGATACAGTTATTTTTGAAGCTATGTGAATATTAAACACCATTTCAGGTTGGTGAGCTGTGTTCACTGTGTCCTGACCAGCAAGTTCTTTCAAGCGGAAGTAGAATTTCCGAAGTCACAAATAGTCTTTTGAGTAAGACAAGCCAAAAGACTTAAGTGGTAGTGGTTGCTGCTGTGTTGAGGGGGTGTTAGTTGTTAGTATCGTATGGAATAGTAATTATTCTTTAAATACAGCTGAGGAAAAGTGACTTGTAATTGAGGATTTGTATTAATATACTTGCATTTAGACCTTGAAAAAGGCAGAGAATCATTTTCTTTCTGTGATTAATAAAAGGAGGAAAAATGTTTCTAGTCTTTCACATACGACTTTTAAGTGATGGTTTATTATCCAGGTATTAATCATAGCTTGGGATATTGGAGAAACTGCCACTGATTTTGTAAAAAATGAAAGGTAGTATCAGTCAGATTTTATTTGGATACACAGATGTTCATTGGAAGTGGCCATACAAAACTTGCCTTTTTTTTTAATCACACTCATTGGTGTGAACACTCAACATTTGCCAGTCTTGCACAGTTTGCCAGCCTGTTCCCGTTGATTGACAAGGTGCAGGTAGGATACAGGACTATTGCAACAGCGGAGATAATCGATGTCATGTTACTTCAAAGGGAGAAAAATGCTAGCAGAGTGTCTTTGGTCTTTGTTTTTTCCCCAGGGCACCCTCTAATCCAGTGGTTGGCTCTGTTGTCATGATACATTGCCTTTATTTCCCGTTTCTTAACAAATGCAATTGCTTTTAATTCTACATATTCCAGAATTGTTAACTTCTAGGATGTGCCTTATAAACCCGTGCAGTTGACAAGAAGGAATCAAACGTGGGATAGTTGCAGAATGTTCTTAGTTGTGGACATGCAAGAAATGGGCTCTGCTGTGAGGTGACAGGAGCAGGCAGGTTCCTCACAGTAAGTGTATTTATCTTTCTGTAATGTTCTTGAGCAATGACTAAAGCTTAAAACAAGGCAGTATCAAATATAATCGTGGTCGTAGTAAAACAACAAACCTGTACTGGTCCAGAAGGGTGTTACTGGATTTAACTTTTCCTTGCAACCATTAGAAAAAGAATAGAGACAGAGCAGGGTGCTTGGAAGGATATGTCTTAGAAATTTTCAAGTCTACATTTGTGCTAAAAATATTTAAATGTCTTATTAATCACAGCTGCATTTTGAAGATCTTAATAACTAGTATTGTTACAAGTCACACCTGCATTTGAGGGGGGGAAAATACAGATGTACAAACATATCCTATTTTGTTTCCTTTGTGTCTTTGCCAGGTTTGTGTATATCCTGCTCGTGTTGTTTCCTAGTAGAACTAGTTAGGTTCTCTTTCTTGTCTGTTGGGGGGAAAGAGAGGAGGTGTGGTTTCTAGAAGCCAAAGAAAAAATATGCTGGATGTCGTGTTAAATAGGACGTGCCTAGCAGGCAGGCAGTGCTTGCAAGTGCCAAAATTCTGTATTAAAAAGCAGGTGACAACTGGAATAAACTGTAAATCCTCAAGAAATCAAAAAACGTGGAAAATCAAATTATTATATTTTGTAGTTTGTCAGGGAGAGGATAGAGTTTTGAGGGAGTTAAAGAATCTTGTTTTCTGTTGGCAGAAATAAGATACTGAATATCCAGTCTGATGACTGTTCAGTTACTCTCTCATATAGAATTCAGTTCTTTCCCCTGTGCCTCAGCTTTGCATTCTATTTTGTGTAATGATCTCATTTCTTTGGTTCATAGGTATTTATTGCAGGGACACACTAGCAGAATGGTCTTGGACTTATGCTGGCTAACAAAGAGTTTCATGCAATGTTTATTTTCCTTTTGGAATGTCTTTTCTGGATCATGTTTTTCTCTTTTTACACTGTTTTTCCTTGAAAATTTGGGTTTAATGTTCTCTGAATGTTTTGTGATGAGATCATCAACCACAGGAACAATTGGAGATGACATTAATTTGTTGTTAGTTAGTGCAGACCTGTAACCTTTAGTAACTGCGCTCTGGCTTGTTTTGCATTTAATTTTTAGGCAAAATCCAAAAGACTCTAATTATGCTTTCTCTTTGAAGTGGCAGGTTAAACTTCTGAAGTGCTCCTACCTTGATGTGAATCAAAACATCAGATTCTGATTTTAGATCCTGATAGCTCCAAATTCTATAACAGTGACTGTAGCTGCTATATCACTTCTCCTCACTGTATCCTGCTAAGCCAAAAAAGCACAAGCATGGCTAATAAAAGCTCTTGGATTGCATCTGGATATTCTCTGAACCAAATAAAATGAATAAACAGGAATTTGCTGAGTGTTCACAACAAGCCATAGAACATGATCATGATTCTCTGCATTGCAGTAGAGAGTTGGGGTTTGGTTTTTTTTTACTGATGAAGAATCATTATAAGCATAATTTCTGTAAATTAGAATAAAACTAGTTTGTCCCAAGGCTTCAGTCTCCTGGGTATTTGATGAGAGTGAAGAGGATAAACCACCCATTAAATGAAACGTAGCTTTGCTGCTTTAGTTCTGAGGTTTTCTGACCAGAGGAGTACAAGTGGTGTGTGAGGGAGGCATAAAATCCCAGAGCAAATAGGTCCTATTTTGTAGGACTTCTGCTGTGACTGATCAGTGACTTCACACAGACCTGATTCATGCTGCTGGATTTTTAGGGGTTAGAAATGAAATATGTGGGAAATGATCATGATTTCTGCATGTATGCATGCACACACACATCCAACCATTCTGATGATCTGGTTAGACTTTGAGAAGTGTGTGCAGTAGGACTTCACCAAGTCCTGCTTGAATTAAATGGTGTCCTTGTATCACCTTTTTAAATTCAAGCCTCATGGTGAAGGAGAATTGTCACTTCATGAGCTTTTTTCCAATTATTACTCTTCATTTTAACATGTGCCTTAGTTCTGTAGTCTAAATTTAGGTTAGAACCGAACCATCTTTCCTTGTCATGTTTTTACTGATCTGAAACGTCTTCTAACTCCTGTTACTCAGTTTGCTTTTCCTTTTTCCTTCTTTGAACCTCTAACTATAGGGCATGTTTTCTTATCCTGATATATGTAACTCCCCCATATTTTCACTGTCCTTGTTGAGTCTTAAACACGAGAACTCATCATAATTCAGATAATGAGGTCACGTCTGAACAGAGGTGCTCAGCTCCTGCTTAAACAATAATTCCAATTTCCACTTCATTTCCTTTGTGCTGATTTAACTTCAAAGCAAACTGGGTTTCCCATTTACTGCTGTGGAGAACTGTGTGTGTGACTAAGGCTCAGGCTTCATACTGTTTGTGCTGGACTCTGTGTACATGTGAAACAAAAAACTGCTGATGTGCAGAAGGAAGAGTGAGTGGGAAGATGGGAGGAAGTGTGCTGTGTGTGAAAGCAGTAGGCTCAAAAGTTGTTTCTGAAGTTAGGCTTTTTCAATAAGATTGGGGGTTTTTTTCCTGATTATTATTTGAGGGAGGTTCATAAAGCCCAGTATTTAGCAGTATTTTCTCAGAGCTGTGAAGCTTGAGTTTCTTACGCCCCAAACAATATCCAGTAGAACTAGTGCAGAAGCTTTGCAGATGGTTTTGAAATTGATTTAAAAGAATCAAATGTACCTAAATTTCTGATTATTTTCTGAGGCAGTTCCCCCACGCCCTGTAGAGTCATTTGTCAACAGGTTGATTCATTCCACTGTTGTCTCATGGAGAAACTTTTTCCTTCCTTGTTGAGTAGGGAAGGAAGATTGTGTTTACAGCCAAGCTGCTTTTCCCAAATACTGATGTTTGTTGATTATATATACAGTCCTTCCTGAATTTGGCATAATATTGCACATTAGAATTAGATATGACTAAACATGCTGGGAGCTACTTGGAATTCCTTGTATCTTTAATTCTTACTGAAATCTCCATGTTATTTCTTCCAGACCAGAGCAACAGGAACATATTTTTCAAGTTGCGTATGCTACAGTTCCTCTTCTTGAGGGTCTTTCTACAACTGGTTAGAATTAATCTCCAGCTGCTTTAAGAAGTTATTATTTTTTTTATTTTTTTCCTTAGGTTTAGGAAGTCTCTTCTCTTGTACACAGTGAAACAGCCCAGAATCCTGGTGCCACAACTATCCTATAGCTTTTTCTTTGCCTTAGGGCTTTGCTTTTGCTAGCAGTTTAATACATCTTTGCCTTTTAGTTTCAGGGGTGTGCTAGGATGCAGTTTGAGCTCAGCTTAATCTATCCAGAGAGAGAAATCTGACAAGTACTTTGATAGAATTACATGTGTGATGATATAATAATAGATAAATCACAAGTTGGTATTATTAATATGTTTGATCGGGGTACCGCTATATTCAGCTTTGCATGTTTAGGTGGATGTGTTACGAGTTAAATACTAAACCTGAGATCCTGGAGGAGAAACACAGTGGTTTTCTCTTACCTTATGCTGTATGTATGTATGTAATAAGCCTGTATATTAAACTTATCCCTTGGTTCCTGTCTTGAGTGCCAGAATTTAATGTGTCAGGGTGAGCTGACAAAATTAGAAGGCTTTTATTCTTTTTTTCCATAGTTAAAGAAAAATGAATCTCTGTTAAGCTCCAAATAGGTTAATTTTGTGTCTAAAAGACATTTGTTTCTTACAAAAGGAATAGTTCTCCAGAAGTCCAAGCCTCTGCCATTCTTGTCAGGGCATGTTTTTCTTGAATCACTATTTTGTTTTGTTTTTCATGTTATGTAGAAAGGCTTGTGGTCAGGAATTTCGTCCCTCTGGACCTTTAACGAGAGAACCATTTCTTCAGTGCTTGCAACTGCTTCTCAATGAACAAATGAGTGTTACTGCATCTCTTGGAATTGCTTCACAGTTTGACGTATACTCACTATTTCCATGTCAAATTTTGCTTGAAAATATTGCTGTAACAGTTCCAACGGTTTCAAGAGACTTCAGGCCGAGTTAGTTCCTTAGAAATGCTTGCCAGTGTGTCGAGGGAAGGGGTGAGTAGTGTGGTAAGTGTCCCAAGGATACTGTGTTTCTGGTTATACCAGTGAAAAGAGGTTGGGTTTTTTGCATGCCAGAATGATGCAAGTGGTTATCTTTGAACTGGGATATGTGCAGGTAGCAGGCTTGGACCTTTGGGCCATGAGACAAATTTTGTGTGAAAATAATTGATGAGTCAAAATTGAGGGTGTAGTTTAGGACCTTCCCCCTTCTTCCCACCCTACCAGGGCATTTATTCATTAGCATTTTAAGTATCACATGGAACAGTGGGCACATAATACTATGTAACCTCATGATACATTAATTCTGAAACCTCTTGCTACAGTTAGTATTTGGTAAACTAGTATCAGAGTAAGCTCTGATTTTTAGTCAATGCTGCAAGGTGATGAGAGGGAATGATGTTTTACTTGATAGAAAGCCTAGTTGTTGAGCATGTGATAGTACTTCCGATTGTCCTAAGTCCTGGTAAAATAGCTTGGGTTGAGCCTTATTTTCTTCCAGAAATGATCTCATCAATTATTGATGTTTTGGGCACGGGATGCTGGGCAGGATTTAATCATCTTTTTGACTGTGGAAAATATGTTGTAGGGTTTATAGAACAGTTACTGTTAGACAGCTGTGCTGAAGAAAATGAGGACACTTAACCATGCCTGTAGTTTTTAAATACACTAGACTGGATGTTCTTTTGCTGCCAGAGAGAATATGGCTTCAGAAGAAACTCTGATCCCTTTGAAGTACAGGGACACGGCACTGTTTTATCTGAGGAATAACTTTGCATGCCAACTTGTGCTGTTTTTTGAAAAACTTCCTTTTTTTTTTTCCCCTCTTCCCCAGCAAAATAGAGCACTGAGAGGAAAACATTCATTTCTGGCAATTGACATTATTAGGTCACAGGATTTTTGAAGTTTTTTTGTAGGTTCTGTTGTTAAAATAACAAACTCGCTGTGCTGTAGAATCAGTATCATGTGCTTTTGTAAGAGTTGACCAAAACTAAGTTTCTGGCTGGAGGAGCTTTTCTCACATGCTGTGTATTGAATACCCAATTCATCTGCTTCCAATTTTGTTGGAGAAAAAGGTGAACCAGACACAAGATGCTCAATAATAAAAGGTTTTATTATAAATTATTAAAACTGGCAGGAATATTAACACTTTCAGTAAATATGTTTGTGATTGAGCATCACTAACATGTTCCCTCGGCCTTGCTTTTTCTTACATAAGGGTAGCTGCACTCCTCATGTCAAAGTTCCTCATAGCTGTAAACCCTGCTTAGCACGGAGGGCATTGCTTGGGGTGACTGTGCCCATCTCGCACAGTGAATGTTGACATCTCTTAATATATGGACTAAAAATGAGCATTTTCTGAATAACAGTTTGAGTGCAGTGTAGCAGCGCTTCACCTGTGTGCTCATGGTGGTGTGAAACTTGTGTATGATCTGGTTTGTGTCCAGTGGTAAACCGTGCTACATCACGTAGCACATACCACAGAGGAACACAAATGGGTCTCAAATGGCCTATGTTGAAAGATGCATCTTCTAAAGAAGTGCCTGAGACGTGTCCTAGGGATATAGTCCTAGAGGGCAGGAGGGCCCACGACTGCTGGTTGATATTCAAGGATCACCTGCTACATGCTCAGGAGTGTTGCGTCCGTCCTAGGGATATAGTCCTAGAGGGCAGGGGGGCCC
>NW_009944715.1:0-17512 GCF_000696875.1 Nestor notabilis
CCGGAATCCTGAGACCAGTGTCCGAGGTTCCTCTTCAGACTCCTGGTTATTGACACATGAAATCTGAGCGTGCTCCTCACAATTAAGAGCTATGGGTCTTTCCAAAATAACAATTTCAAAACCATTTCTCTAATCTTTCATTGGAATCTGATGCCTTATCATTTCAAGGCTTTGGAAAGCCCTTTCTGTCTTCTTCCTCTTTAGAAGTTATTTCTTTGTGATGACTTGTGTCGTGTTCAGAGAGCAGCCATTTTCATGAGTGAAATTTATACATGTCAAGGCTCTTCAGGTACCTCAGCAGTAAACCCAACAGCAGACTGTCTACCAGCTGGTCTGCCCCAGCAGCTGAGGACACAAGAGTTGCCAAACACCAAAACCCAGTGTTTGAATCTTGGAGCAAATGATTCATTAGGCTGTTGAAGCCGAGTAGCCTGGGAAACCAATTAATAAATTAGTGTTAACGTTCTGTGTAGAAACAGTCTTGGGAACTGTCATCATTATTCCTTCTGTGGAATGACAGTAACTAGTATCTCAGATAGCAGGCAGTCCCCATACCTCAGAACTGACAAAGAAGTTCTGAAACAGAAGTTTTGAAACTTGCATGTTCTATCAGAAGATTGTCCAGAGTCAGATTTTTGTGATGTTTTGTTTTCAAAGAATCAGCTTTTTTAGGCAAAAAGAAAAGTCATCAGGTATTTCTCAACCGTTTCTTCTGTCACTATTCCCAACAACTGTTTCACATGAAGGAGACACCAAATGAAAGAGATGCATCAAATACTAACATTTTTTGTTAGATTTTTTTTTTGCCTTAAAAGAATGCAGATTATTGGTAGATGAAGCCCAGAAAACATGGCTCCAGTTCTTTTAACTTAAACATAGCACAGTTCAGAGGCCTTTTATAGCAGATGTAGAGGGGAAAAACAAACAGGAATGCAGCTAAACCAGCTGCTAATACACACAGGTATATACGAATGAGACTGATACTCTTATGCAGCAAACAATGGATAGCATTGTGAAGGAACCAAGGAGTCACATAAATTGAGATGGCTAGGGTAGATTTGATGCCATTTCCAAGAATGGCCTGTCAAATCCAAAGGGAAGAACAGAGAGATTTTGTGGAGGTACCCATGAGCCACAGAAGGACTGCATGGACACAGAGGAAAAGGATGGAATCCAAACAGAGATAAATTCATATCCTTTTCACAGGATAGAGGTGGTAGATAAGTAAATGCATTTTGATTGAAATAGAAATTATTTCGAATCAGCGGAGTCTGGCTGTTACAGAGAAAGCAGTAAAAATGGAAATGGGAAGTTCAGTGGCAGGTAATGGACATAGTGGCAAGCAGTGCCAAGATACTGCAAGCTTTCTGCTCCCACAGCACATAGAAGAGCCAAAAGGTTTGCTCCAATTCCAACTGGTGGAAGAGTCTGTCTAACAAGGAAAGGTAAATGCCAGTGGAGTTATAAGGAACAAGTACCTTCTGCCTGGCCATTTGTCTTTCCAGATTCCTCTAGTACACAATGTTGGCAAAAAGCAGCTGATGTGATTTTGGTCAGGCTTTCCATACTGAAACAATGACATCAATCCCCTTTGAGCTGAGTCCTTATTTAAATTGTTTGTGGAGTTCAAGATGTTTTGACAATTTGTATTCTATCCACAAATCATCTTCATGTCGTGTGTAAAGACTAAAAAAACATTGCTTTCCTTGTTTAAAAGGAGATTTTCTTTGTTCAGTCACCTAACAATCATTGTTTACACAGTGCATAATATACAGTTGCCAGAAATACCTGAACTGCATGAAAAACTTAAAGGGATTTCCCTCAAAGCATGTGTACAAGCCATCTCGGACAGCGTGCCTCTTTAAAGGGTGGCTATCTCTTGAGCTGCTCAAGCTGTTTCACATGTTTGGAATCTTGCTTTTGAGACCACAGAGACATTTTTTGCTTTCACTTTTATGTAAAAAGTTGTACTCTCATTGCAAAAGGGATGCTTTTCCTGCGTCTGCACACCTAGTGAAGACACTCAGTCTTCATTAGATATTCCTAAATCTCCCAAAGGCACTCTCTGCTCTCATCCTGCATTTTGTTAGGCTTTTTCTTTTTTTCTGCACAACACAGAAGGTGCCAGTCCTGTGTGGGGCAAACAATATGCGCCCTGCTCATGGCAGTGGGAATTCAGACTTTGGACAGGCTCCAGGGGATGTATGGATACACTACCATCCTTTGAGAAACACTGCAGCATTGCTACTGTCCAGCAGTTGACCCTCCTGCACCAAATGTTGTAGCAGCTGCAGAAAGAGGAGAAAGTGAAATGCAGATTCTCTGAATAAACAAGAAGAAACTCATCAATATATTTTATCTGCAACTCCAGCATGTGTTCAGAAAGTTCTGTTTATTTCATACTTTGGCTGTCATTACAGATTGTCTTATGTCTACATAACCTGTTGAACCCCATGTTTGTTTTATAGACAAAAAAAGCAATACCATGCAGAGGGACAGTTTTCTAAGGAAAGGCTGTCCTAAGTGTCACCTCAGCTTTTTCATTCTCTTCCATTTCAGCATCCTCTACAGTCCCCTGCTATCTCTAGGCACGAAGAGTAGCTTCATGCTGTAGCTGAGAGCATATAAACTGCTCCACAAACTGTTTTTTGTTGCAGGGGCCTGTGAAATGGCACTTTACCAACATCAGCATACCAAATGAATCCAAACAGCACATAGGCCTAACCAACAATACAGTGACATGAAAGACTCTTCAGAGTGGTCCTTCTGTAACGTGCAAGTAGCTTCGCTGCTCAAAAATATGTTTCTGCAGATTAGAAATACAAAGAAATATAATGAAAACAAAGATACTTTTCTTTTTTGTATATTAAGCTCAGGACTTTCAGATGGCTCACTTAAGGATATGTCTGTAAATGCAAATCTCCAGTCAGGATGTGTACAGGGACATTGTTCACCAAAGACAAAGATTATAGTGTAGTCTATAATACTTAGTGTAAAGGATGCAATTTTGTCCTTTTTCTCTCAAATCTGTAAGACTCCCCTCTCTTTTGTGATTTCAGAAGAGTGAGAGAAGTCCCTTCAGTATAATGAACCTTTCCAATTTCTTGGCCATGGTATTCTATTTTTCCTATTTCCATTACAGTCAGGTCCTTTCATTCATACTTATTTAACACATTATATGAATAGGCATTCTATTCATTCATACGTATAGGTGAAGTAGAATCTGATCTTTTAAATTTATAAGTGAGATATAAAAGAAATCATTTGGGTATCTGGCATAATGGAAAATAGTTAGCTAATGTCATTTTAGCTCTGATTTGCTTCAAAGCTCCAGGTTTGATCTGTGATTCTTGATTCTTTTACTGGCCATGAAGAAATCAAATCTTTTATTGTGAAAATGTGATGTGTTTTTTATTCTGATGCAATGGAAAGAAAATTCTCCCCATTAGTTTAAGGGTTTTATAATGTTTAGTTATGATGATGGGGGGGAGGGGTTTGTACTATTTAAAGTATAGACTTTACCACAAAACTCAAGAGGCAAAACTCAAAAACTGCAGAAAAAATTAACTGATAGAGTGTCAGCAAAGGCTTTAGAAAAGTAGAGAATAGTAAGTGCAGAAGGGAAGACAAATGAAAGGAGATCCCACCACCAAAATACAAGTAGTATTTCTCAAGAGTCCTGAAGCTTAATCCAATACTGCAGCTTAATCCAGTACTTTACTAAGAAAAAGTAAGAAAACGTCTTTCTACACAGACATTAGATTTATTCTAGGTAGCTGTCAGTAAAGCATTTGATACAGTGCCACAGAAATTGCTAGTTAAAATTGGAATGATGAAGCTTAATGTAAAATCTATTTGGCAAAAATGTGGTTGAATGAACCTGACAAATAATGTTGATGTGTAAATACAAGGATAAAAAGAAATAGCAGTGGAGTTCCTCAGAAATCAGGCTGGGGTCCTATTTTCTTATTTTTAGTAGTTATTTTCATTATTGACAAAACGAAATTTGCTAATGATTCAAGGTGTTGTCAGCAGTAATGAGTATCTGGATCTCCTACAGAACTTAAAATGAAGTCCTAGAAAAAAGTTGAAAATTTAAGAAAGCGAAGTGGAAGATCATGTGCTAAAGAACAACAAACAAGTGTTTCCAGCATAAGCTAAAGAGCAACAGCAGGGTGTCCTGTGTGTACAAGTCAGTGAGTGGCAAATATGAGTATTAATGTGACATGGCTATGAAAAATAAATGTGATTTTAGGACATATGGGAGAGATACTTGCTGTACAGGTACAAGAGTAATGAGGCTAGGTAACACGCAAAGGACTCGTCAGATCTTACCTGGAGTGTTGCATACAAATTTATCTATCTGCAGTCAAGAAAGATGAATTCAGCAGGTCCAGAGCAAATAAATGAAGACCTAAAGATTTTAGAGAATGCTTGGTTGGATAGCCTGCTAAAATATAAACTGAGATGAATTAAGTCAGCAGAACGAAAGGAAATATGGCAGAAAACAGGTAGATTAAGCGAGGTGAAAGTAAATGAGTAAACTGATATCAGGAAGATGTTCTGGACAAATATTTTAAGAGCGAGGACAAAGAAAGAAATTGCTTTTCAAGATAGAACTTGATGAGCCAGTGAAATTTTGTACTGTGCCTCTGTGCACAAACACTAGACTAGGCTTTTCTAGAGGTCTTTTCCAAGCCCTTATCCTAATTTGTGGTAAATAGTCTCTCTCCAAACTTTTCCATCAGAAAACTGGTTGCTGCATATTTTGTCTTTTTATGCAGAAAAAGTAGTTTTCTATACAAAGTGCAACCTTTGTGGAAAATGTCTACTTTTCCATCAAAATATGACTACCTTTGGAAGAAAGATTAATATTTAGCTTTTTGATAATTTTTTTCATTTGGAGTTTTTCAAAACAACCATAAATTTGGCTGAAGGAGGAAAAAAAGTCTCTACCAGGCTCTACTTTCTGAAGATTTTTTGTTCAGTGCAAACTTTTCTTGCTTGTAGCAAGCAAGCAGATTTTAGGCCAAGTTACAAAAGCTGGACCTGGATCTTCATTTTTTATTAATTTAGGAGTATTTGTATTAGGAACACTGTACTGGGCTCTTCTCCAGAAACAGGGGCAAATGGAACATTAAGGCTTGTACTAAAGGATGATTAAAAAAATAAATGGAAGATATACCTACTCTTGGTAAAGGGAGAGGGGGAGATATTGCATTAATGTAGTCAAAAGATTGAATGCTAATATTGCATTATTTTAAATCTTGGAATAAAGCCAAGTACATATACTGTTAATTTTTAGTCACACACGAAGTTACAGCTTGTGGTTGTTTTGATTGTTAAATTTTTCTGTCTTCAGGATAGAATGTTGTTTGCACCATGGGGTATTTTTTCAGCACTGCAGGGAGAAGACTGAACCTCAGCATACTTTAGAAATTCAGAACATCATTCTGTCAAAACTCTGAATGGCCGTCAGCCTAATGGGATTTACATAAGGGAAGAATTTTAGAAAGAAAGATGAGATTTCAGTGTAGTTATCATATGCAGCTTGATTTTTATTGCTTAGCTCAAGTCTACCAAGGAGATGTGAAAGGAGAAACTTCAGTGCAATCAAACTTTTAAACACTCTAAAATTGCTCTCTCCATTAAGAGAAAAATTCAACTGCGTAAGGTAGTAAGTGAAGCCTAATTGTCTAGTGTAATGTGATTGGAATGACACTAATCAGAGATGGATTATTAAAGTTTATATGAAGAATTTTCCCATGTTACAGGAGGGTGAAAGAAATACATGTTGACAAAACAAGCCCCTGTAATCCACAGGAACGTTCCATAGGCAAGATCACTACCACCCACTTCAGGTGCCCAAGTGAAACAGAAAACATCTGAAAAACAGGAAAAGTCAGGGCAATTGTAACACAGCCTGCCAGTGTTAGTGGATGAGGAAAGACAGTCATCCAGGCCAGCAGGCGTCTTGTCTACAAAAGGAGATAAAAAGAGCAGATGTGTGTTCTGAATTCCTCTAGAGATCACATCTTTGATACTTCCTTTTTGTTTGAGATGAGCTACCTGGTTTGAAAGTTCTTAGAAATAGATGGATAGGAAATGACAGCCAGATTCATGCCTTTATGATGGCTCAGCTTCAACAGGACACATGGAGGATGTGTTTGAGCAGAGATGGTTGAGCAGATTCTGGTGGATTGTACAGCCAGGAATTGTATGTTCAAACCCTCTCAAGCTTATGTGGCCCTGGAAATCCACATTTCCCACTTCCTGGGAAAGTGCATTTATTGCTGTGGTATTACACTAAAGATGGGTATTAATAAGTACGGCTTTGAATAGCTGTAATAAAGTGCTTCTAAGTCCCAGATGCTTACATTTTGCTACAAAAATATATGTCTGTGGGCTGGATCTTGCCCCATATTTTCTGAATCATTGTTTTACAAGGGCCAACTAAGCCTTGAGAATCTAACTCTGAACTCTCTTGCTCTGGTTCTCTAGAGTTGTTGAGAGTCATTGGGTTTGTGTAGCTGTAGTGGATACTGAGGAAGCTCAGACTGGAATCATTGAACCCTCAAGAGAGACTGACAATTGCCTTGACAGCCTTAGTCCTGCATTTGTGGCCCAACGCTGTTCACCTTGAGATCAATGACAACAGTCCCACTGGCTGGGAACACAATTAAGCACTTGGCCGTGAAACCACATAAATACTGCTCAAACCTCAAAATAGCTGGCTGGGCTTATGATCATCAGAGAAATGATGACACAGACTCCTTCTTTTTTTAAGCTATAGCATGGAGAATCTCGTATGTTGAGGAATGATATGCACTAATTAAATATGCCACCAACTATCAAGTTAGTTGCCACTAACAATCAAGTCTCCCAAACAGAAATTCCAGTTCAGCTTTTCCCCAGTTGCAATGCTTTTTTGGGTTGGAAACTTAGAAATTAACCCTAAGAGATGTGATTTCACTGCTTTAATATATATATACTGGGTTTAATGGAATTGTTCAGAATGATTAGTGAGAGGCAAATGTCAAAATATCAGACAGAAACTGACTCACCAGTCATAGGATTAATATTAAGGTCAGGCTATGGAAATACAATGGTCTTCAGTCTTTATTACCTTGCATCTTATGTAGTGATTCACTTTGGAGCAAAATGACCGGAGTGGATGTAATGTCAATTTTTCCAAATTTGATAGTATTTTGCATATGCCTTCCACAGTTAGCAGTGACACAGGGCACAAAGCAGCTAAAACCAAGACAGGAGCCCAAAACAAAGGAACAAGCTCAGAATGTCCTAGACAATGATGATGAGAATTGTCTGCAGAAATTTTAATGTTTACTACTAATTTTTTATTTTTTTTTCTTCTGGATTGAAATGTTGTTTTATCCAAATAGAGCACAACAAGAGTGAGCACAGAGTGCGTGCTTTCCCTTCCTAGTTGTTCCACTTTTCCCTGCTTTTTCTTAATGTATTTGCATACGCCAATTGGTAACTAACCTTTAATGTTCATGTTCTTCGTTTGAAAAACAGCTTTCATCACAGAGCTTTGATTGCATGGACTGCTCTGAAGTAAATGAGCTCCAAATTACATTATGCTTGAACTAGCCAC
Source organism: Nestor notabilis (assembly GCF_000696875.1). Lineage (NCBI taxonomy): Eukaryota > Metazoa > Chordata > Aves > Psittaciformes > Psittacidae > Nestor > Nestor notabilis. The sequence goes on from NW_009944715.1 coordinate 7,619, forward strand.
ATCTACTCACTAGAAGTATCTCAGTCCACAGTGGCACAGGAATACATGAAAGATTGTTAGATCAAATGCTAACACCAGCTTTCATGCAATACTAAGCTTCCATGTTGCCATTCCTGATTTACTTCTCTCTTACTGAAAGAGCTCCCAGTTCACACATCCTGTTAGTCTTTGCTGCATTTTTTGTCCTTTAATGGCTAGTAATCACCCTATGCTGCTGACTTGCATTTTGGTTGTAGTATAACGATGAATTACAGGGCTCAGATTCAAAGTGTCATCTACTTGTGTTCTCACTGTTTATTGTTTTGTCATCTGGCCTTTGTGCACTGCTGTCTAGCCACCTTGTACTGGCTGGACACTTGATAGCATATGGTAGTAATTTCATTCTTTTTTCTCAATAGGTTCTTAAGTTCATTTGACAAGTCCCACTTGTCAAGCCATAATGTTAGCTTATCTGGGGAGTGCAATTTTTCATCAATATTTAGATTTCAAAATACCCAGAAGCTATGATTTCAACCACAGTACCCACAGCAACTTCATTACTACTTTGGTTTTAGTATATTGCTCATAGAGATCACTTACCTAACTGAATTCAAAACTAAATGCCTTTCTGTTATTTCATAAAAAAATGTGTTTCTGAAAATAAATGGTATATTTTTGTGTTTTCTTGTAGTTACTCTGAAATACAAAGAGCTTTGCATTCTGCCAAGGGCTGAGTGCACTGATTATGTTAATGCTGATGGGAAGAATGATGCAGACATGGCACTGCAGAAAGAATGCATAAGGGAATAATCAAATTCAAGGAGGTAGCACAAAGTTGAAGAAATAGATGGTTGCTCATGGAATCATAAAACGCAATAAATGTTCATGGAATGATGAGGTATGGAAAGGTCTGTAAGATGATACTTGATAGTCTGTCACCTTCTGTTGAATAAGACGCCCCTTGAGCCTCTTGGGTTAAAGTATAAGTGATGTCTTTGGGTAAGGCCTAGATATTGGTGTCATTTTCAGTTGTGGTAGGAGATAATAAACAAGAATGCCACTCCTCTTCAGAAAGAAGAATTACATACAGAGGAGGAAGCTCAATAAAAGGGATAGTCAAAGGGTAAAGCTCTGGCAAGCAGCAAAGAGGCTATTTAAAGATAACATATAGTTCAGGTCAAGTGCATCCCATTTTACAGAGCCACAAAGAAATCCAGCATGGCTGAACAGAAGGGCAGGGGAGATCATTCAAAGAAAGAAAGAACCTTCTCCCAAAGCTGAAAATGTGCCAAATGAGGAAAACCAGGAAAATCATAAAACTCCACATACTACATGTGTAAAAGCAGAATAAGACAGGAGATCCACTTCTCAGTGAAACCAGTACTAATAGTAAAGTCTTTCTCAAATACATCAGAAGCAGCAAGTCTACTGGAGTGTCAGTACAACCAATAGAGGATCAAGGTACGTCAACCTCTTAGAAAAGATAAGCCATAGAAGAAAACCAAGGTGGATTCTTTGCACCTGTGATAACAGTGAAGGAGCCTAAAGAGTTGACATTGGCAGAGCCGTGCTTATAAGTGATGTTTCAGAAAAATCTCTCTGTAGTGAAGATTTTGGTAGAAGTTACGGAACAAAATGACAAAAAGAACAGTAACTGCCAGCTCTGACAGTATGCCCAAAGGATCCTAAAGGAATTCCCAAGTGAAAGAACTTAGCTGCTAACGATAGTGTGCAATTTCTCTGTTAAATCTTCAGTGCAGAAGATTGGCAGTGAGTTAATATGGTACAATTTTTTAAGTGGCATTCCAGGGGACATGTGTGGGTGGCATGAAGATGAGTACTTAAGGATTGCTGGTACTCTCTCTCAATAAAAAGACTAGCTAGGACATGAAATTAAACTACCAAGCTACTTTTTTTAATCACAGAATGCACAGACAATGCACAGACTTATCCAGAAGATGCTACGGCTCCTCAAAGTTTATACAGGTTCAACACTGAAAAAATCAGTGGCAGAAAACCCCACAGAGGGTTAAGTACAAAGATGTCTGCTGTCTTGGGAAACACTTTGAATGCAAATCACTGGATTCTGGAAGAATACTTACTAAAGACCACCTGCCTTTGTTCTGTTTTTACACTCCTCTCTACATTCTTGCTGTTTGCTGCTGTTAGAGACAGGGTATTGGATTAGTATGGAAGTCTTGATGGTCTTAGGTTTTATGTTCCAGAAGTTTCAATAAATGAGTGTATCTATCTTTGCTGGTTCTTCTGCAGATAGTTAATAGGAAGAGAGAAAGTTTCTTCTCCAGAATCTTCCTCAGTAACTTGCAGCTGTGCAGGATCTGGAGTAGAAGCAATTCCCTGGGATATGAACACATGAAGCAAACAATCCCTGTTTATTTAACTCCTCTACAGCTCTACCCAAAATGTGTAAGAAGAAACTGAAAGATAAAGAAACAAAGAACAGGAAAAGGGCAGGCAGCATCAAAACTCTGCTTTTTAGTTCTTTTTTTTTTCACAGTAGTTTTAGTTTTAATTTGCTCTTTGGATTTTCATACATTTTGTGTAAGTTTATACACATTAGTAAATACCTCGTTTAGTAGCTTAAAGCGCACATTTATTTCTTGTTGTCAGGCAAGATTATTAATAATGTTTTATGAAAATATATTTGCCTTTTTTAGTTTGCTTAAGCGCTTTTTGGTATCCACTTAATTGTAAGGAAATGGAAAACTGAAATCATATCAACCTCAAAAGATTTTATTAAAGGGCAGAAACAGCAACTAGCAATATGTATTAGCCAAGTCCATGGTACACTCTGTTCCCAAACTAGCAAGCACAGAAACATCCATTTAGATTGATATTTTATTTGGCAAATAAATTGCTTCTTACACCACTTATTCCATAAATTAATCAGGTACAGCATACCTCATACAGTCTAGGAGTCCCCTCATCCTTGAAGTTTAAAATAATATTCACAACAGGAATATGCAGCATATCAGGAATGACCAACAGTATTTCACTACTCCAAAACAAAATTTGCATTAGCAATCAGTTACTGTCTGCAGCATGGCTCACCTGTCTCAGAGGTAGAACTGAAAGATCTTCCAAGATGGTCTTTATTAGCTCTTGGCAGCATAAATGTGATATTCCTGTGGCATGTCATGTTCTCCTAAGACAAATGCAGGGAATGTCCATTTAAAACAAGCTTTTACACAGGCTGAACATTACAAAGTCATGGAACAAAAAGTAGCCAGAATGTAAAGAAAAAAGACAATATACCTCTCTAACAGAAAACCAATCCACTGTTTCGCAAAGGAACATGAGGAAGAAAAGATTGATACACTGAGGTGTAATGCTACAGGCAAAAACACATCCTCAGAAAGCTTCTTTCTGTTGCTGTTACCAATAAGTGGGAAGTAACTGATTTACACAACACCAATTAGTTATTTGTGAACATGTAGTTTTCTACAGCCATAGATAAGTAACTCGATAGAAAGAACCAATTGCTTCCATATTTGTATAGGAACACAGGCTACTTCTTCAGATCGTTTAAAACTGGTCACAAGTTTGAGCTGGAATGGCTACTGCAGCAAAGTTGATATGGGGTGTCTTGGAAAAAAAACTGTGCAGACAGGAAGGACTGTTTACTTCCTTGTAACTCATAGGCATGTATGGATATGGTGACAGTATCGCTGGCTTTGATTCTATTATTTCTAAAGATTATCCCGATCTCTCTCACAGTTTTCATCCTTTCTTTTTTTTTTTAATCAAGAAAAATCCAGCAGAGGCTAAGTTTAAAAAATTAACCAAAGAATGGCTAAAAGGAGAATTTTAAGAAGACACAGTCCTAGAAGCCACAACACCAACTGCTAGTGGACAAAAGAAAAGTGTCTTTCAGAAAATTCTGTATCCTCATACTTGCAGACTGCCTCGATGAGAGGAGTTGCCAGCTGTTGTTCATTTTCCTGGAAGACTGTGATTTCCAAAAGCATGTGTCAATGTGTTTCTCGACTTTGGATATGATTTTAGAATCCCATTGCAAAAGCATGCTGCTAGATGAAAACTTAGCAGCCTTAACACCACAAGGATGGATTGGGTCCCAATACACATGCTCAAACTATTTAGTTAACTCCAAATATTTATACTTATAAAATGTGTTTCACTAACAAGCTGTGTATTATTTAGTTAAGTTTTCTCTGGAATTACCCAGAAACAGAAATATAAATGAATTTCCTGCAAGGTCAGGATTGCTAAGATGAATACATATCCTTGTTTATTATTTCTGTTCCAAACTGCTTCATTCCTCTATAATAACTTTCTCTAACAGATAAATCTAATTTCCAAATCCTTCCTACTGAATTATAAACAAATCAGAGAAACATCTATAAACCAGCTTTATCCACAAGCAGAAGATGAAGAATTTATCCCGCAGATTTTAAAACATATAGTTGGGTCTCATGTCAAAGCAAATTAAATACATTCCTGAATGCGAGCACAGGTCTTTGTTTCCAATTCCCTATTCCAGATGAGGTGAAAATAGCCCAGATAATTTGTTTGAAGGCTTTGGTACTGATGCTTGATTATGGGACGAAATGTTAGTCACTGGATGGCTTTCTTGCCTTTCTTCCTGATCTGCACTCATCTACTTCAAATAACGCTATGACAGAAGGTGTATAACAAAATTTTCATTTTTGCAATTTGATCTATAGTGCTCCAACTATTTAATTCCTAGAAAAAGGCAGCACACCCCTTTAAAACATTCTGTTTGTCTAAAAATAAGCCTGACTATAAAGTGACAAAGTTCATGTTTTCTTCTGTGCTTGTGTGCAGTACGTCTCGTAAGAAAGTTCAAGAAGTTCCTCCAAATTGGTACTGAATACATTGAGCACTCCGTAAGGAGTGCCTACCATAGCAGAAGATAGCAGTCCCAGGAGAACTTGGTTTTTACTTTGATCTCTGATTATCTTCTTTAGCTGTTTGGTTTTCTTCTTGAACTCAGACAGTCTATATACCTATGCATAGACTTCTGCTGTGCCAGAAGTTTTGATCAAGTCATTCTTAGTTCTAAACACCTAAAATGCAACTTGTCTATTACATCAAATACAAACTTTTATACCATTTACAGAGCTCTGTAAAGCTCTTTTTTTCTACTAGTTGTTCTTACAAGATGAATCAAACTGTGCCACATCAGTTCTCTTTGTCCCCAGTTACAAACATCTCTCTGGTGATTTCTCAAGACACCTGTTTATTGCTTTTTCCTGTCCCTATCTATTAACCAGCAGTATTATGAAGTAATAACAGTCTCTCCCTAGTGCCTGTGAGTGAATGTGGGGAATTGTCCCATCTCAGAAGAATTGCAACTGCCAACATTATGAGTGGGGACAGCCAAAACCAGCCTCTGGAAAATACTGAAAAGACATCTGTGACCTAAGGCTTCTCTGTTGCTCTAACATGTGCACTGGAGCTCAGAGTCTCAGCCAGGTACTTCGTCACTTCGACCTCCCTTGGGTACAGTCCAGTGAGAGGAAAAATTATCATTTTTCTCCAGAGCCTTATGATTACGAGTATCCAGCTGGTGTGCAGGGGAGCAGGGTTCTCTACCTGATGGCACTTAAGCCCATCTCTCAGAAAATGTTTGTTCTGCAAGGGAGCACTTGTCATTTCTCACGTTGAAGTTGTGTGTCTGTGCATGGTATTCACAAGACCCCAGCCAGCCCAAAAAGGCAGCAAAGCTGAAGTTACTCAAACAGATGATGTAGCTTTCCTGAGGTCAGTCCATAAGCCAGGGGCTGAATTACACTTTCCTGAGCCTGAAGGCAGCATTTGGTCTCCTAAGCTACAGAAAATCAAGAGATACTCTTCTTGAAATTTTCTTTAGAATAAATTGTGCTGAAAATACTGAGGAAAGCATGAACAAATACAGTTATTTTCAAACCAACTAGTAAGGCAGGAAATACGAAGTTCTCTTGTGTATATTCCAATTGGTAATTAAACAAAAAGTGAACTTTCTTTTAGCAGCTTCCAAAATGAGAATGTAGTGTCTCTCTTGTACTGCCTTTTATTTCTTTACTGCATTGTATATACATAGCCCCACGTGAATGAATTTGATATGTAAGTTATCCTCCACTTCCCACCCCGGCTAGTAAAATATCCTCCATCACTTCCTGCCCCAAAATGCATAAATATGTGAAAACAAGCTGTATGAAAATAACTAGATGAAAAAGATAGTGTAAACTTGCTGAAATACTGTGTCAACATGACTCAGTTTCATATCAGCTGACCTCAAATAGTAATAAAAATTGTTTTCATAGTTCCATTTTCTAGAGTATTACCCTGAAATTTTCATTTGTCTTATATTTGTATACACATTTCTTTATAATATTTTTCATTTGGTGAACATGGAGAGAAACATCGGTTCAGTTAAAGTCTGTAAAGTATATGTCAGCTGAGGTCTCAGCCTTGTAAGAAAACTTCTTATCTTTCATGAACTCACACAGTAAGATTTAAGATGAAGGAGTTTACTGGAGATATTTGGCTGCAAATTTGAAGCTCTGTCATAAAGGTGGTCTGCAAAAAATTATATCTGGTTTCCTAAGGCTGGGAGCCCTTTGTGATCACACGGCTCATACATATCTGCTATCTACAAATGTAAAAAATGGGGATTTGGGTAGAAGATTGTTTGAGGGTTTTCTTTTTTTCTCCTGTAACTTAACACATTCCCCTCCCAAATATCACTCTTATCTTGGTTTGTGGAATCATTATATTGAGAAAACAAAGATGTTTCTTGTAATTTTTAATATCTTTCTTCAAATGTGATAAATGCCAAATACTTTTAAAAAGGGTTAGTTCAGTTCTTGAAGTTAAGTAACAAATAATAAAAAGCCATGAAAACCCAGAACGTTTTCATTAGCATGAGAGAAAATCCTTTCTATTCTGAACAGCTCTAGTTTCACTGCCTTTGGTCTTGGGATGCCACTTCTGATCTAGGATATGTCACTATTCTACTAATCTTTCCAGACAGACTTTATAGTCTGTTCATAGTAGAATAAAAGGGATATAGTTTTTTCTGTTGTTGCAACCTCATTAAACCCTGCATACTGCAGAGAAAGGAAACTATTTTGGCTTGTGTTATCTAGCGAAGCAAATCCTACAGGAAGAGCTGAGGTTTTCTATAAGCACATAATCAAACTGATTCAATTGATTAAAAACTTGCTACTGAAACAGGTACCAAATTTTCCAAAGTACAAGTCTTCTGTTCTAGAGAAAAGTATAGGCTCCTGGAATTTTAAAATCTAAATAGGATCAACCACAAAAATAAAACCCCCAAACATAATTGCAGGACCAGTGGAAGAGAACAGGGGGTTTCGAGGATTTGTGTTTAGCTTTAAGTAAGAACATTAGTGCAGGGAACTCACATGGAAGAGAAATCTTGAGGGAGGAGTGCATTCATCAGTGCCTAATAAGGTGAAGTTCTCACTGACATTCTTCCCATGGTCAGAACATTTCTAACATTTCCGTCTTCCATGAATTCTCTTCTTTGTAGCAAGGCCTGAACTAGTACTGCATTCTTCCCCTTTGTGAGGGCTGATAGACTGATGGGATTCTTCCCTTTTTGATTCAGCTATTTTCGTAAAATTTCTGGCAGCTCAATATCTACCTTTCTATAGAAACTAAGGTGGTATGGCTTTCTGGGGGGTTGTACTTGAATGCTGAAAAGTCTGTCCTCAGTATATTATATAACATACAGAAGTCCACTGTAAAAGAAAAATGGAATTAACTAAAAATACTTTTCCGGGTTATCGCCTTTTAATGTGATAGCATTGTTTTATACTGCTCTAAAAATACATGTCCTCAAGTTCAGTTTTATTTTCAGCACCTACATTAGTTATATGATCCTAGTGATGATGATAATGACTCAAAATCTGCACAGCCTTTGCTTTCAGGCCCTTTGGCCTGGTTTCACAGATGAGACACTAAAACATAAAGAGATTAAACAAAAAAATAAGAAATTATTAAAATAACAATAAAAGAAAAAAGCCATTGTATGGAAAATAGAAAGTACAAAACTACGCTCTCCAAAACTCTGATTCAAACACTTCTTATTGCTGGAGGGGTGAAAACCTCGCATATGCTACATTCTTGATTATGAGCTTCCCGCTGCACCATGCTTTGCTGCTGCAAATGTCCTGTAGCATCTCAGGTCTTAACAGAGTTAAGTAGCTTGTGGAGAGCCAAAAGCCAATCCAGACTTGCAAATTATACAGATCTTCACCTGTTGCCCCTGTGCTTGGGAACCTGAAAAATTACCCAGTAAATCAATCCATTTTGGCTGCTCTTTCTTTTAAGGCACAGGCAGAAGTTCCTCCGTTTATTCAGCAGTTTATCAAAGATAGTCCTGAGGCCCAAAATGCTGTTTATGTGCTGCTGCCTTTTGCCTTAATGCTGCTTTTGTGTTTTACCTAAAGAACTTTCAGCTATGATGCATGAGCAGTGCTTGGGGCTGTGACTGAAACACAGGACCCCTTCCCCCCATCTGTTAGTTTGCCACGGCAGACTCAAATTTAAGGACTTTGTTTTGTACCCCGTGAATCCCTGCTTTATGCTTCATTGAGGGGGCAAAGAATTCACAGGATATACAAGAGCTGATAGCTGCTAATTAGGGAACTTCCAGAGATGCAAGAGGAAGCAAGAGGAAGGAACTATATTTGGATCTCAGAGGTAACAATAGCAGTAAGCACAGTAGCAGTTGTAAAAATCATCTGTATTGCCCAAACAATTTTTAAAGAGTTTTCATAGTGATAGAACTAGCTGGGCTATTTTTTTCTTAAGAGAGGCACCTCTCTGCAGCCCTGAGCAATGACGTACCATGAGGCAGAAATCAAAATACACTCACTACAGCCTGTGACCATTCCAGACAGCCCCTGCTTCATGTGCTGTCAGTTGTGATCGTGTTTGTGCTTTCTTTGTGCATTGGACAGATCTAGAACTTATCTTTGTGTTCTTGACTCTACATTGGAGACCAGGAACATAACAGCGAGGCACTGCATGGCTCAGTATCAGGTTACCTGTGCCCTTCCTGCAACTGGGACACAAATGATGTATTCAGAGTTACGTAGGAAGTCTGTGCTGCAGGAAGAAATTGGAACATCTGTCTCCCAAATTCGCATCAAGCTTCTCTCCTTTTTCTTGGTATCTTATTCAGCAGCAGAAAAAGTCCCTAGTACAACATAAATTGCTTCATTGTTCAAACAGAACTGGAAGCCTTCTGGCTGGTGGTCCTAGCACTGTCTTCTGTGGCCGTGAGCAGAGTATATTTGATGAGTAGTTTTAACTGAAAAAAAAAAAAATAGTATTAATAAAATATAAGCTATTGCATCCATATTTTTTTATCATGTTTTTGGTTTTCATGTGATTTTGAATATAAATATTCACATGGAAAACATTTGAGCATTGCAACTGATTATTTCGTATTTTTTCTTCACTGATACACTTCGCTTCTTTTCAGTAGAATGAAGACACAATGCATCTTGGAAGTTGTAATTCAACAAACTAACATAGCTCATGGAAAAGAACAAAAGCAAAATGTACTTGAAAGGCATTTCCCCTGTAATTCTGTGTGGCTTTTCGAAGTGGAACCCTACCCCCACCCTCAAATTCCTTTTTCAGTGGAAAAAGTATTTTCTGACCAGTACTAGTAATCATTTACTAAGTAGATTAAGAATGGCATAGATAGCTTTAAATAAAAACACACGGTGATCTGATTTATGTTTTTAATAAAAGCTGTACGTGAACAGAGATTTGGTCAGAGAATTGCACAGAGAATTTCACTCCCCTATACAGGAAGTCAGGCTATCTATAGCAGTAACAGCCCGTTACTGCTTTAAAACATATGAACCTGATTTGTTTTAAAACATACCA
>NW_009944716.1:0-6764 GCF_000696875.1 Nestor notabilis
GGCTCGCGTTCGCCCCTGCGCTGCTGCTGGGAACAGAGAGCAAAGTGTGAAGTGACAGTGACAGCACCTGCCCGAGGGCGAGGGGAGCTCGCTTGCTTACACACGAAGAGAAGGGACACTAGGGTTTGGTTCTCTGTTGCTTCTGTTGAACTTAAACTCGTTGAATTCAGCTTTTTAAGACTGACCGTGCAAAGTGCTGCGGGCCACAAGAGCGGGGAGAAGGCACAAACCACGCAAGATCGAGCTTGCTTTTTTTTTCCCCCCCCTGGAGATCTTTAATTTCACTCCTGCTAGAATTCTGTTGTCAGTGCTGTTACAGCAATGATTCCTCAACAGGAAGTCTGAAAAGTATTTTCTATGCAGAGAGACTTCCAGCAGTTCTGTGATTTTGCTATGGTGTACCGCTTGAGACTGACATAAATTAGATGACAAAATGACTTGATCCAGAGGTCTAGATTTTGGGGGATGAGAATGAAATACCGCTTTCTAGAGAGTGAAGCAGAAAAAGGCCTAAAATAAACTCCAAAAATAAATGGCTGAAAGCTGAAGCCAGACAAATTTAGGTTACAAACGGACTTAGATTTAAAAATCTGTGTACTTCTAGCTAAAACAACACAGCTGGTGGAGTTCTGGTCTCTCTGTCTTTGCACCAAGGCTGGATGGTTTGCATTTTAGCTGAAGACATAAAGGAGATGCTTCCTCAGCCTGTGGTCTGTTTTATACCAGGTGACTGGCTGAATATCCTTTTGGTTCCTTCTGTCATCATAGTCCACAGACAAATGAGTTTTTTCTTTTGTCCTCCCCTCCTCCTACCTCACTGGGGCTGTGTGAATGCTTTAGTCTTTCTATCTTTGGTTCCTGACAAACCTCTTCTTGCTGTCTCTACTCTGCCACAAGGCTCCTCGCTGAGTTTGCCCTCAGCTTTATTCCTTCACTACAAGAACTGTGATTGGCGTGAAGCAATGTCTACATGGACCCATTCCTGCAGCACCATCCCTCAGAAGCTTTGGGAAAGCACTTACCAGTGCTAACCCTTGAAAAAGCAGACTGCCTTTGTGAGAGGTGACTGTACTTAAGGAAAACATTTACAGAAGGAATTTTTTTTTAACACAGAATTTTTTGACCTTTCCCAGATTCTTGTCCTGGTCAGATCCTGACCCTCAGATTCAAACCTCAGACTGCATTTTCCCTCTTTGACTTCTCTTTGTAGAAGCATGTCATCAGAGAGAACTAAGATTGCAGAGCCTATAATAGTGGTGAATGCTATGGAGGGCACAGGAAGGCAAAGAGAGGTCATGTAACTGAACTCCTGCATCCCCAATACATGGCTGTAGTTTTCAGCTGGGCCCATTTTAGAGGAGCAGCGTTTGAAAGTCATCTTCCCTTTTCAAATTACATGTGGAAAATGTGAGGTTAACCTGTAGCCTTTTGGAGGGGCAGAGGCTGGGCATGTCCACCCTTCAGACTCAGAGTGGAGAGAAGAAAGTGTTAGTTTTCTCCATCTGCCATGAGTTTACATGGCAATACTGAAGGAAACCAGCATGCCCTGCTGTGGACAAAGGCTTTCTGCTGCATAAACTCACTGGTGGTGTAAAAGTGCCCCTTTGGCTGAGGGAACCCAGCACTATTTGATGCAGAAGAGCTTATGTTAAATATATGTTTGGGGTTTTTTTTCCCCCCATACAGATCAAATAAAATGAGTTAATTTCTCCACATTCACATACAGTCAGGTGTGTGTTTCCTGTGGCTTTAAGTGACTGTACCATAAATTTGCTTTTATTAGCAGGTGACCAGGATTTGAGTGCTGTAAGTAGCAGAAGTATTGTACATGTATTGGCTTTGGCTTTTGGGATTGACTGTAAAACTGGTCTGCAGAGTGGCTGAAAAATCTTCTGTTTGGATTGCATCCCTGGTTCTTTTGGGAGGTGCAGAAGTTTCTGAATTTGGATCTCAGGAATTCCTTCAGTTGCCACGTTTGCTTCTGAGCTATTGAATGCTCAATCATTCTGAATCACTGGTAAAGTAGGTGTGTTTTGTGCTTCAAAGGTGTTAGTTTACAGGAAGAAATTAACATTTTTGAATTATAAAAACTTGAGGTAGATGAACTTAGCATTTTTAAATTATGTACTTTGCAGAGTATACATGGTCACCTGCAATAATAGAAGGATGTAATTCAGTTATAGTAGATAGTGGAAAAAATTTCCTAGTATTTCATCGGAGTACTGGGATCTGGTGTGAGAGTAGCAGAGTACAGAGGTCATAGGTCAGTCCTGCACAAGTCTAGGTTAAATCACTAACATCTACTAGCTGTGCTCAGTGCTCTCTTTCAAAGAATGACATGGGGTGCATGTTGTTGTCTGTTGTGCTCCTTGACTAAACAGGTCTTTGGGTCTCTGCCTGTTCTTCCTTATGTGCCCCCAGGAATTCTCTAGACACTTTTTAATAACAAACTCACTGATAGTTCAGCATCTTGGGCCACTGCCACAGTTTTCTCTGCTTGCAGTTGTATTTTTTAGCAGCTTATGGCTTCACATACCAAAGACCTTAACTGTGTTCAAAGGCTTAGGGGCTCATTTGAGGTGGAAAGAAAGTGGTTTTATGCTTACTCTGGAGCAAGTATCTATAGTAAAGTTTCTTTTCAATTTCAGGAAGCTGGATTTGAGTGATCTAACTTCCTCTGGCCACAGGAAGCTTTGCCAGAACCTTACTGAGGAATCTGTTGGTTGTGGAATGCCCTGTGATTTGCTTCCTTCCCAGGTAATAATTGCACATCTGTCTTTTCCCAAGGAGAAGCCCCTGAATCTTGGAGAGCAGGCCCAGGGACTCCAATGAGATCTCCCAGAGCCAAAAGTGACCAAGTTTTGTTACTTCTGTAACAAACAAACCCCTTCCTGTCCTGCTGAGGAGGGGAGTGATAGAGCAGCTTGGTGGACACCAGGTGTCACATCTGTATTTCTGGATCTCCTCAGGCTGACTGACTTTTGACTTGCTATTTTGGAGTTTGATTGTGTCTTGTGATGAGCTGGACAACCTGTGTTGTAGCTGCTGCCTAATGCCATTGGAAAATGCCCTAAAAGAGTGTGATCTAAATTACATTCTCATAATTTCATGTTTAACCAACCTTGTTGCTACTGCTTGCTTTGTTTTCTTTGGCTTCCATACAAAGTAAAATGTGACAGATGAATTGTAAAGGTCACTTTGTCCATAAAGTGTTTGAAAGATGAAAGGAAGCATCTGTGTATGTTTGTGGCTGACAGCAGAGTTACAGCTGCATGAGGGGGACTGGTGTTTGCTGGGCTTGAAAGGTTTTTTTTGGTTTATTTAAAGGGCATGTTGATTATGTGCATCGGTGCACAATACTTTATAGCGCTTTATATACATAAATGTATTTTAATGAAATTTAATATTTAGGCTTAGAAAACAAAGCATGTTTATGTTTATACTGAAAGGAAGTTCTGAGGTAAAATATGTGACAAAGTTAACAGGAAAATTCCTTGCAGAATGCTCAAGGAGTTAGTTTGACAGCTCAGCATGGACCTTTATTGGCTTGGAGAAAGCAGATGGCTACTTACTGGAGACTGAAGCGCAGAATTGGATAAAGCAGAAGTGATTCTGATGAGAGCTCTGAGTCAGCTTTGGTTGGTTCTATGAAGCAAATCCTGGAAGTTACAGAACATCTTTAATGCCAATGTACATCTCCAGATTGTTTCATATTCTTATTAATACAGTTGCTCTCTCATTGTATTTCTGCTGTACACAGCTGCATGAAGATCTGGGTGAACTTGAAGATCAGCACCTCTCTTTCTTTTTATGGGTTTAGATCTAGGTTATGTGTGGCAATCCTGTAAATACTGGGGAACTGCAAGTCTGAATGTTGTGGGACAGAGCCTTAGTTGGCATAGCTAGGTTCTCTCAGGCAATTGATACTTATTATACCAGCTGCACTTGAGTGCAGTAACTCTTTTGTAATGGAATCACAGTATGCTGGCTTCCCATTTCAGTTAATAACTTCTGAAAATAATGTAAGTGCTTTTTGCTGATTAGGCATACCTGACTGCTTGGAAAAAATGTGTGCACAGTACATGGCAAATCAGCTTCCCTTTCTGTGCTGCATATTCAGGAGCAGAGTAAAATATTAGTTGGAAAACAAATCAGGTAAGAATTGGGGTGTTGTTGACTAACTCTGGAGAAGCCATCGTGCTGAGATGGTGGACACAGCTGTCGTCGTGCTCATTCTGACCAACCAGCTCGGAGCAGATATCCTTCTGTTGTGTCCCCGTCCAAATCTGTTTGCAGTCTTAATTTCAGATCTGTTTTTTCTTCCTGTGCAGGCATTTTATGCAGGCAGATAAAATGAGAGCTTCAGCCTTCCCTTTGTGCATTTGGTTCTCGAAGGAGGTTATTCACAATGGGCTGGCATGTAAGAGGTTGTAAGAGGTTCCTGTTGAAATTATGTGAAAATATTGTAAGAGACACCTTGAACAACCTAAACACTGCACTAGGTGTTCTTTCAGCAGCTGCTGTAATGCATTTTTTCTCAAACCCTCTAGGTGAAAAGTGAGGAGCTCTTTGCTGCGTGGGTACCTCTGGCAGTGCTGCTGTGATACTGTAATATTCACTGGGTCTTCTAAAGCCACCCCTTTTTGGGGTCATAATTACATGAGACTGTCATCTCTTCTAGAAGGTAAAGAATGTATGTTTTAACTTCTGAAGGTTTTTAGGCTTTGCATTTACGGAGAAAAACTTAAAAGCCTGGTAGAGCCTAGGGGCAGCAAGTCCAAGGAGAAGTAAAACCAACTCTGTTTTTTTTCTTGGCATTTTTAACATAAAGTGTCAGATAATAGACTAACAAGCCAGTGTGTATCTTTGTTAAAGGGTTCAGCTTTGATTCTTTCCAAGGAACATCAGTCCTCTCATCATGGTTGCACATTCCTAGAGTCAATATTATTCTCTTTTTCCCAGTTACTTTGTGTACGGAACAACTGGACAGAATGTTGGACTGGACTCAGGAGAACATGTTCCTGGTTCCTCTGCTGGCCCCCAGGACAAACCTCAATATATTTGTGCCTCATGTGCACATGCATGGGAATAGTCATACTGTCTTTGCTAAGTATTGGACTTCGCTAATAAATTATCTCTGGGAAAGCTGAATATGGTTAAAATACTTCATAGTTGACATTTACCCATTTATGATTGTAAAATGGGTTGTGCCTATGAAATACACCCTTAGCATTTTACCTTTTTAAACCCTAAATATAAACTTGGGTTTGCTTCCAAATGAGCACTGAGAAGTCTGTTTCTGGTTATTTTTTCCTTCATGCAGGTTAATCATCATGACTGCTTTAGAAACATGTCTCTACCAGATGTGTTCTTCAGTATTGTCCAGGTCTTTTTGCAGATATGGAGGTTCCCAGTTCTTCCCCAGCACTGCAGGTACTGAAATCACTCAACTGCGAAGAGTGTGAACTGTCTAGTAATGTGCAAGAGAGGCTTTGCTACAGTCTTGGTGTTATCTCTGTCTCACTGTTTCATGAATAGAGTAAACGATTGCTGCTTCATCCAACTTCTTTATAACACTTTTTGCTGTTGCCATCATTTTATGTGGGGAGCTGAGGCATGGAGAGATGGAATGTTGTAGGGAAGGTCGTGGGCTGTTCTGTGTATATGAAGTGGTTGCCTGAACTATCAAACTGTCCCTTTAACGCACCCACTTTAATAGACTAAAAATGTTAGAGTAGGTGTAACTGTAGAAATCCTCAGTGTCTGCATCTGTTCTCCTGACAAAATTGTAAGTGGAGCAGCCTATCAATAGGTGAGACTCTGCAGTAGTGTGTTTCTTTTACCGTGCCTGTGTGCTCATGGCCATTCCTTAATAGCTGAGAAGTGCTCTACAAAACAGATGTAGTTGTAGTGAGATTCCTGCGCTGGTTTGCGGATTGCTTCTCTGGCTCATTCTTGTCCTTTTAAGGATTGGAGAGCCCTACATTTGATGACAGGATGATTTGGGAACACCTTTCTGCCCACAACAGTTCTGCTTCTGATTCATAACGGTGCAAGTGTGAGGGGAATCAAACCTGGTTTGTGTTCAACTGCAAATGTGCCATCCTGAACTGTAGCATACTTAGTACAGCCAACACCTGGAGTCTGCCGCACATGGTGTTTGTGACAGCTGCTGTCTGTAGCAAAGAGGAGTAACTGTGGTCTGCAGCCAAGCTGACCTCTGAGCACTCCACAGGGATATTAGAAACAAAAGGTCCCCTGCTTACTGTTTTAAACTGTGAACAGTCTGTGACTTGGTTCCACAGATTGAAAGCATGGAGGTGATACTGGCATTAGTCACTTGTCTTCTTTATTTTATGAACCAGTTCTGAACAGCAGAGGCTGTGTAAGATTACTCTCTGAGTAGCTGTGTGGAATCGGAATGGAGCGAATTACCAAAAGGAATCAACTAAGCAGCTGAGACCTGAACTGAGCTAACCTCTCATCTGCATATTGGAAACTAGTTGTGAATGACAGCACCAATGCAGCCTGAATCTGAGGAAAGAGTTGGATAGTTACAGACAAGTAATCTTATCTGAGAGGAAGGTAAGAGTGAAGCAGAGGACTCTCTTCTCATCTACTCCTTCTCCTAGAAAATCTGCATCTGGATTACCTGGCAATGTATAAGGATATTTCAGCAGCAACCTGTAACTGTCTGGAGTTGAGATTAATTTCTAATCATTATAACTATTCAGTTTCATAACAGTAGAACCCAAAAAGAGTTT
>NW_009944717.1:0-22800 GCF_000696875.1 Nestor notabilis
CAACCCTAACTATTCTATGATTCTATAAGCCCAATTTCTTTAAGAGACCAGGCAAAATAGTTTCCTTACTACTGTTGTGAGCTATAGAAGCAATGCCTTATTACATACTATCTTGCTGTATTGATTTTAGATCTCCTGGTTAATTAAAATATATTAAAGTTTTAAATGAGACATGCAGGTGAGAACATGTCTGCTCCCTTTCTTTCTTCTTCTCTGTCCTCCCTCATTTAACTGCTCTACTCTTTTCCCAAGACAAAAAGATCCATGTTTTTGAGAACAGGCTCCTGACATTCAACACACTATAATTTATTTCATTCTTACAGTGAGTGATTCTAGAACTGAATTCCATTGTATTTAGGTGGAGTCACTCACGGATCATGTAGGATACTCATTATGCAAAACACAAGGTCAGCCTATTTATTCATTCTTGGTGGACTACTACTTATGTCACCAATGACGATACCAATTCCAATGCAAAGGGTTATGATTGTGACTCTAGGATTTTGGTCATAGATAAGTAAAAGGGTAGTGGTATTTATATTTGCATTAATTTGAAACACTTCTGTAGCAGACAGCGTTTTATGCAACCACTATTTGTAGATGTGTTCGGTATTTCAGGTTAAGTCAAAGAGTGGAGATTTCAGAAAGAATACCCTAAAACTTCAGCAGTACACCAACCTTATGAAGCTGCCTCAGTCTATTGAGGAAATACTCTTTGCTTACAGTTACTCTGGTAACTTTGATACTACGGAGTATTCATACTGTCTGCTTTAAGTAGCTGGCTTTGTTATTATGAACCACCTCTTCAAAGGAGTCTACTTTTTTTTTCTAGTGCTTGTAAAGGAACATTGGAGGCTATTCCTACCATAAGTTATCCAACATGAGGTATTTAACACGGCCTCCCATTCTTTCTTTAGCAGAATTAGACATCTAAAGCCCAGTGCATGATGTGATCAATGAAGGGTAGGAGGAAGGAGACAGAATGGAGAGGCATAAAATCTCATGAAGAGATTTTCTCCTGAGCAAGCAGTGACTGACCTGACAAATAAGCTGGGGCAAGACTGGAGACAAAGCAGCTCAGACAGGCTGGGGGATAGAGCATGTGGGAAAAGATAGATAGGACAGAGAGCAAATTGAACATCAGCTTGGCTTTTCTGGGTAAGAGCAGAAATAAGGACTGGGATGTCACCAGAGGAACTGGAAGTGACTGGCAAGAAGACCAGAGCCTTTAGCTCCTAAGACAAGGTTGTATTAAACAAAAAGATTAGGACCCAGATGAACAACCTGATAAAATAAATCGGCTAATTGAGGAGAATGGGAACAGGACACAGGGATAGGTATGAGAGCAGACTGGCAAAAGGTGGGAAGCTCGGAGCAGATGAATACACAGTTGGTGGAAAAAGGTGAAAAAGGCATCTCAGCCCTCAGATTTATCCATTGTCAGAAAGTGCATGTGTCTCACCAAAACTGAAGCTGGCCACGTGAGAATAGTAGACTACTGTTATCAGCTATTCCATCAGGTCCAGCTAGCAGAAGTGTGCTGTCTCCAGCACAGCAAGGCAGAGCTTGTTTGCTGTCAGAATTTCCTCCTTTTAATGGGTCTTGGTTGGACATGTAGTCAAAGTTTCTAGAGGTAGAAGAAGCTGCTGGTTATCTATCTACTTTGGTCTCATGTCTACAAAACACCACAGACTTTCAGTAATACCTGCGATAATTCATGTTTGACATCTTGAGTTGAAGATGGACATACTATAGGTAGTTACACTATTTAAAATTTATGACACCTTTCCCATTTGAACTTGACTTTACTTTTCAAACACTGGCACTTTGCATGTCTTTTTTACTATGTATATAACAGCTCTGTTCTACACATAAAATTATTTACTTGGTGAAAGTAAGCTGCTGTCTTCATAGAATTAATTCCATAAAGATATAAACAGTCAGCAAAGATGCAAACTCATATTCCCTGCCATTTTTTCTAGCTTTCAAATCTATTTCTGGGAATGGGACAGATGTCTCAAGTAGACAAGACTGTGGACAAAGAACCTGTGAATTTTTGCTTAAATCACAGTAACAAATTTTTTTTTAATTAAATAATCTTTAAATATCATCAATATTTGTGGTTTACGGGATGTCACCATGTAAACATGATGTAATGTATACTTACTATAAAGCCCATGTTCAGGACATTGTATAACAACATTTTTCGAATTGTAAGTAGTTAAAGGCCAGGGAAGAGGCAAATAGCACATCAGCTTCCTACAGCTGCAAAACCAGATTATTGAATTCACAGTGAAAAAATAACCCTGCAAGTGTAAAACCTGCTTTAGCCTGTTATTTTGTGCACAACGCAAAGATTTTTGACATTTTTGTTATTTGGCACCAGTTCTTCGAAGGTTCAAAGGCACTGCAGAGCTTCACCGTTTCCAGTGCGGTACCTGCTGGTACTGGAATACTTATGTTCCTATGAACCTAAACTTTTGCCATAAGGCAAAGTCTTACTTTCACAGCATTTGGAACCTGCTCACTCACCCCTTCAACCTCAATGAGATTCCCACAACAGGAAGCTCCTTCCCTGCCTCACCTGTGAGGCCGAATCTGGAAACAGCCTTGGTCAAGTGCTTGGGCCAAGGTAGCTAAAGAGAAGAGTGTTTGCCACTGGCCAGTATATGCCCCCGAGCATGCCCCAGTGGCACAGCAATTAGGAAACTCCCCTGGAATGCAGCCATTCCCCACCAGCTTGCTTGGGCAGCTTCCTGATCAGAGGCTTCTGTGAAATCCACTCCCACTTCTCCTCCCACGCTGCTAAGAAAGCTTCTGCACCTTGAGCTGGGCTGTAACTTCCTCCAGGCAAAGGGCATCCAGAATTATGCAGAGGGATGCAGAGCAGAGAAACAACTAATTTCTCTCAAGGATTTCAGCCTTGGAGTAAGAGGGGGTGGAAGCATGCCTATCATGACCTGCCTGTTGACACAACAGAGGAAAGAGTAGTTCCCATCCAGATGTTATGCTACTTCAGAGATGATTAACAAAAAAAAAAAACGGAACACAAATTCCTTACATTTCATGCCTCTGCTAATTTCTTCCTCTAGTCTTCACTCATGCAAAGCAAACAAGGCAGTGGAGGATATCTGCTCATACCTCCTCCAAATGCTCATAGCACATTTCCAATCTACAGGGTAAAGCCATTAAGGGCTACCCTGTCTGTGATGTAACACAGCACTGGTGGCTATAAGGACCTACAAACTGTTGGCTCTGGGCCATCCACTCTTTCATCATTTTCCCCTACCTGCCAGCAATCTGTTAGGGAAGACATGGAATTGGATATTAGATAGACAACCCACTTGGAACGGGGGATAGGGATAAAAAAGGGCACAGTGTTTGCACAAAACAACATGGGATAAGCCAAAGGGTTTGGAGGTTTAGGGTAATCTCTCCCTTTACTGTACATGTTGATCCCTCACACTTATCTTTCCTCTCTCTCTTTTATCTAAAGCATATTTGCAGCTTTGACCCAATCTTTCCATGTTTCTCTCTATTCCTGAGAAGGGTCATAGTGGTAGGAGGTCCAGACCACGAAGGCTGTTTCTTCGTTCACATGCCAGTAAACAAATTCACAGACAGAACTTAGCATGCATTATAAAATGACATTCAGTCAGAATCTGTACCTGATATGGATTTAGTACAGTTCTTCAATGGAAGATTTTTTAGAATCTGTCAGCCAACTTAATTTAAAAGTTCCGGGGCTATTTAAAAAGCAAGCTTTCTAAAGTGTAAATATGGCTCTTAATAAAGTTAGTTTTTAGTAAGAATACCAAAGGAGTTTACTGCATTTAAATGCTGAATGCACCAGGAACTCATGTAGGGACCACAAACAGCTCAGGTACAGTAGAGTGCACAAATGCAGCTGGCAATGGTGACTTACAGCTAACTAGGTAAGGCTGAGACAGCAGTTGTCACAATTGCAACTGCAATGCAAAATGTGCATCAAACTTTGTTTTCAGGTGCTTCAGTGCACTTCAAATAAGTGAGCAAAAACATCTAGGGATTGTAAGGGTGGGATCCATCTCATCCAGCTTGACATATCTACATCAATGGAGTCTGGAGGGTGATGAGTTTGACTAAAAGTAGATGCCTGCTTCAAAACGAGTTGACTCACTTTCTGGACAACATTGACTGTTTTGACTAGATCCCCATTGACCATAACTCCAGGCCTATCAGCTGCCTCTACGCCCTCTAAACTAGGAGAGAAATTCAATGAGTTTGACTGAACGCTAGGGATATTCCAGGACATGATCAAGTAATAGACTATCTTCCAGTTCTCATTGTAGAGGAACTATTGATGATCCTACAGAGACATTACCATGGCAGAAATTCTACTGAGATAATAGGCCCAAACTAGGCATTAATTAAAAAAAAAAAAATTAAAAAAAACATAGAAAGGAATTATTTGGGGTTTTAAAATATTCTGTAAGTATAGAGCTATTATTTTGAAAATTATGTTTTATACTGTGCCTATACATACCATATATATAGTGCATTTATGAATATTCCATATAAACCAAATGTATTTTTATGTAACCAAAGTCCTGGCACATTAGGAAGATTGTATGTTTAATAGTTTTCAGATTGTATCATAGGCTTTAAACTATCACTTATTAAAAGATGAAGATCTTGAAATTTCAAAGCTATTTAAATAGAAGTTATTTTCTTAACTGAGGGGAAGGAGACTCATTAGTGACAACATTTTTTGTAGAAGCATACTCTAGTGACCAGCATGTGAGTGACACTTCTATTATATGCATTGAATATGTTACAGGTTTTGGATCATAGAATCTCTCCTGAAAAAAAACCCAAACCTGAACAGCTAGATTTTTCTTGCAGAGCATGATATAATTTAATCCAAGTGTTGAAAGCTGATAAATACTTTTTCCTTTCCCCATTTGGAAAATCCCATTTTCCCCTTCCCCATATCTAATAATATACGAGCCAGTATGTGGGTTTGTTACATACTACTGAGGGAAGGAGAAGAGGGTTTATATTCTAACTCTTTTGTCATATAGAAAGAGGTATTATCAAACTAATGATTAAATGCAGGATTTGAGACAAAATACAAGTAATACTTTCTAGTTATCAAAGGTTAAAAATATCCTGGGTGGTTTTTTTTACAATAAGGGTTGTGATTATCCGCCTCCTTGTATGTGTCCTTTTACCTATACCTGTGGAAGCTGCTGCCAAATCAGAGATCTCTATCAATTTTGCACCAGAAGAAGGAAAAGTCAGATATTCCAGTAAAATGCCTATCATGTATACTAAATTTTTAGTGAGACATAAAGAAGGTTCATACTGTTTCTTATAAAATGTATAGAATTTGATCACAGTCATAAGGATGACTTTTTTTTCAAGCACTATGTTTAGAATGTGCATATTTTTTAACAGAAATATTCTAACATAAGTCAGCTTTTCATTTTATACAATTCTTTTAATGCACAGCTCCACATACAGCCCTGCACAACACTGTGAGTGCGGCAACCTTCCATTCTCATCTAGTTTTGCCAAAGCTGAAGTTAAGCAGAGTTTTTGGAAATGGGAATTAACCCCAGATAGAAGACAATCATGACCTTACTCCAAAAAGATGCCAATTGCAGTCATGTACGATAGGTATCTACAGACAAGTATGCAGTAACTATTAAGCAGATAAGAAACCCACAAAGGAAAATAACAATTTACAGTCCTGAAAACAACAGGGCCGCTCCAAAATATATGCCACTTCCTACTATCTCCAATCTCATGTTAGGATGGACAATAGGAAGGAAAATGTCCGTCAAAGCAATAGTGATTAATCATCCTCTTAGGTCTTTCATGTCTTAAGTTAAGAAGTGTGCAGTCTTTGAAAAAATAGATCCATACTTTTCAAAGTTCAGTATTAAGAACCAGATTCAAAAAGAGATTAAGACTGATTTTAGGGTTCTACATTGAAAGCTGCAGTCCTCAAAATCACAATTCAGTTGCCATGTTTCAGTGTTGAAATGTGTAGGTGCCTCACCTTTGACGCTCAAGGTCTCTGAGGGCAGTAAGATCCACAGTGGCAAACCATTGCCATCCACTGATCCCGGCCTTGCCCCTCTGATGGACAGGTTGGAAATGATACCTGGAGGTCAGCTAGTCCAACTTCTCACTCAAACCATCTACAGCTAAAGCAGGTTGCTCAGTAAGGTTTTGAATATCTCCAGCAACTGAGATTCCACATCTACTGAAAGCCCATTCCAGCATTTGACCATCCTAATAGTGAAAATATTTTCCCTTACATGCAGTTGACTAGCTCTTCCTCTATCACCATTAATCTCCAAGAAGGGTCTGGATCTCTATATTCACTCTACGACACTCTCCTCATATGTTTGTACCCCATCCTGTGTGATCTTAGTAACACTGTCGCATTCACAACAGTATGTCAATGGCTTGTGCAGGGCAGCCAAAACAGTTCTCCAGAAGAAGTCTCTCAAGTGCCAAATAGAGGAGAATAATTACTTTTCTTGGACTTGCTGGTTACATTTAGCTAATATAATCCAGGACGAGGCTGACCTTGTTTGCCCCAACTGCCAACTCATGCTCAATGTGTCCACCAGGACCCCAGGTCCCTTCTGCAAGGCTGATCTCTAGTCAGTTGACCTGCAGCATATGCCAGTGCAAGAGGTTATTCAATGCACAACAAAGGACTTCTCGCTTGACTTTGCTGAGCTTGGTGAGGCTCCTGGCAACCCATTCCTCCAGCCTGTCCTGGTCCCTCTGAATAACAGCCCTGCCCTGCAGCATTGCAGGCAGGTATAATCCATAAATTTGCTGACAGTGCATTCTTTGCCATACAGTGATCATTAACAGTGAAGACACCAAACCACACTGGCCCCAGAATCTGTCCCTGAGGGGGACTGCCACTAGCAACCAGCTGTCAGATGGACTTTGTACTGCCAATCACAACCTGTTTAGCCTGGTAGTTCAGCCAGTTTTCCATCCACCTTATCATCTGCTTATCCTGTCCATATCTCCCTATTTTGACTGGTATTAAAGACCTTGTGAAAAGCTTTGCTAAAGTCAAGGTAAACAGTATTCACTACTCTTCCCTTGTCCAGAGAACCAGCCATCTTACTGTCATCAACCAATCAGGTTGGTTAGGGACAGCTTGCCCTTGGCAAATTCATGTTGCCTATTTCCAATCACTTTCTTGCACTTCATGAGCTCAGAAATGGCTTCCAGGAGGAAAAAATCTTCCAGAAGGCTGAGGTAATACTGTTTAGCTTGTAGTTCCCTGGATCCTTTCTCAGCTTTCTTGAAGATGGGTACATTTGCCTTTTAATTCTGTCCACCAGGGACCTCCCCAATCACCATAACCTATCAAAGTCAATGGGCAGCAGACTCACAGTGACAGGGGCTAGCTTCCTCAGCACCCTCACATGCATCCCATCTGCTTCTATGAACTTCTGTACATCCAATTTGCATTAAGTGCTCAGTCTCTGTACTGTAAATCTTGTGAATAAAAAAGCAAAACAAAACAATGAAAAGCAGAAGAGGCTTTAACCACTTCACCTTTTCCCATGCCTTTTGTCAGTAGCTCCCCCTGCCACATAAAGTACTTGGTCCACATTTTCTGTAGGCTGCCTTTTTGTTGCCCTTCACATTCCTTGCTGTTGCAACACCAGCTGAGCTTTGGCTTTTCCAGTTCCCTCCCTGCAGACTTGGGCAATGTCTCTATATTACATCCAGGTAGTCTTGGACCTGTTTCTACCTTCTGCATACTTCTCTTTTGTATTTGAGGTCAGTTGAGAGCATCCTACTCATCCATACTGGCCTTGTAACGTGTTTGCTCATCCTTCTGTGACTTGAAGTGGACCAATTCTGTTTTGAGGAGACTGTTCTTGAAGATCGGCCAGCTCTCCCAGGGGCAGCTAGTTGTCTCCCATAAGATCCAGCCCAGCAGATCCTCAAACAAGCTGAAATTTGCTCTCTAGAAGTCAAGCCTGGCAATTCTACTATTTGTTTAGCTCATTTATCTCAGCATTTTAATCTCAGGGTTTCAGCCAAAACTGCTCTCAATCTCCACACCCCCAGCGAGTTGGTTCATGAGTAACAGATCCAACAGCACACCTCCTGTAGCTGACTCACCAGTCACCTGTGTCAAGAAATTGTCATTGGATTTTTTGCACTTAATCCATGCTTCAAGTGCTGACATGTGTCTGGAAACTGGTGTTCCCTAAAATGAAGTGTTGCACTTTTACTGTCTTGACAGCAGAAACCTCACTTGGCCTTCAAGATCTGAATATCCTTATCACCTGCCACAGGGAATCTTAGGGAGAAGGCTCCTTTAACACAATTGTAGCACTAAGGAATACTGTGGCCATTATGCAAATGGCTTGTAACATATCCTGAGGAGGAATGTGATACAAGTGTGACGAGGTTAGAAACATTGTGGTGCTAAGCCTGTTGTGAAGGTGCTACCTTCATCACCTACCAGGTGAAACAGTGCTGGAGATGACTCCCTGTTGCCATATTTCACTTGCCAATGAGCTTCCTTACTTATCTCATGTGCCCAAGAAATCTTCATACAGTGAGGGTTAGAGCTGCTTCCTTGAGGGAAGACTTCTTAGGAGAACAGCCTCATGTTGATTCAGTAATGAAAGCTTTTGCCAGTTCACAGCTCCCGCCTGTTTAATGTGGCCATAGACTTCTGAATTTAATGTTGTCATAGTCCTCCAAGTCTGTAATTGTGCTGTTCAAGCTTCTGGTATCTTCTTGTTCTAAAATAATAATGGATTGAACATTTATCAGAAATACATCACCTTCTAAGCTAGTTAAGGCTCCTGCTTTGCACAGGAGACAATCAGATCTAGCCATTTTAAGTCACTCTGAGTGAAAAGCAGTCTTTGGAGAAGACTTGTGGAGGCCTATACACATCTTGAGTGTCTAGTAAACAGAAAATGTTTCATTACCTGTCTGAAACTCACTGTAGCAGGCCATTCCGCCTCAGCACTGTCCCTGAGACAAAGTTGTGTGGGGTGCTCCCTGCCTCATACTCTACACGTAATGGGAAAAAAGTCTCTGAGCTTGAGTAATAGGGTCTGCATACATCCCACAAGGTGAATACAGATGGGGGCTATCACTGATAATAGATACTGGCTTTTCTTCACTGAAAGCTGTAACTTCCCAGCTAATGTATTTGAAGCAGGAGGATGAGAACTGTTCCTCCTGAAGAGGATTCCTCATTGTACGTTAAGTGAAAGGACATAAACACCGATCAGGATAGCATTGTATGCTATATATACATCCCAAGGAAAACAGACACCTACAGACAGCAGAATCTCTGCTTTAAAATGCTCCAGGGCCCTCTTTTGCACAAGAATTTTTCAGTGGACTGAGTGGTCCCACTCCCAAGTTTTGCAATTCCTGTTCCAGGGCAATTATCCTGTCCCTCTGCACAAGGCAGGTTAGACATCTAACTTAAAATTGCAGATTCTGCTGCTGATTGACTACTAGACAGCTGTTTCAAGCATTGTAGCCAAGCCTCAGGAACATCCGAGGCAGGCTTGTATGCTTAAAGTTCTTCACCTATGTCGCTGAACCCAGGACAACCTACAAGCTGGATACTATGCAGGCCTGATAATAATTGTTCCATCGGGGTTCAGATTTTCCTTTTCCTTCACACTAGAAATTCCATTCCTTTGGAAGCTGAGTTGCTTTCAAGTGCAGAATGTTCCCTTCGTTCTTTTCATCAGCAAATATTCCAACATGAACGTTAAAGGATACCAAGTTTGGGCTTTGTAGCAAGAAGCTGGATACAGGCTGTGTATGGGCCTCTGCCACTGAAAAACAGTCAAGTTCATGAGATGGACCATTTAAAAACTCTTGGGTTTTTTTTCTCTGAAACTATGCTAACCACTTTAGGTGGTTATTAAGGCTATAATTACCTTCAAACTTCATTTTATAGCTAAACACAGCTGTAAAGAAAGAAATAATTTTATTTTTTTTTTTTTACCGTGGGAGCACTTCAGTGCCGCAACCACACATCACATTTTATTGGGAATCATAGGTTCTGCAGATAACAAGTAAGAGTCTCTACCAGGAAGTGTCTGCATTAAGCCAAGCTCCTTCAGTTATCTGCATGCACAACTTTGTACATGAATAATCCCATAATGGTACTGAAGATTTCACAAATATAAAGTTAAGACATATTGTTTGATTATAGGTAAGTTCACTTCAAATAGGAAAATGCAATGAGTGTAGAAACAGAATATGGTGGGAGTTAAAGAACCATGTTTAATGTAACAGTGTCTCTATAGTTAATAATTAGCTGTTTCTGAAATTTTTCTAGCATTGTAAACAGATAAAACTTCAAGAAGCTATTTGGAGAAAAGTAAATTTAAAGGATTTTCAGCATTTCACACAAAATTAAAAACTTCAATGGATGTCAACTGTGCATGAGGTATCAATGGCTGTATTTAAGAGAAAAACATGGTGCTGCCCTACCAGTTCAGACACAGCAATTTGAAGCACCTGGCTCCTTTGATTTTACATGAAATGCTGAACCAGGACTTGATTTAGAAGGAAAACGTAGTTCAGCGAAAGAGAAATTCTATCATAACACCAAGTGCTTTATTTCTCAATTGCATGAGAAGTACAAGAGCTGGGCTGGAAGAGTATGGACTCTGTAGCTAAAATATGAAATTTTTACTTTTAAAAAGAGGACTAAATAACTTACCTTGTTTCTTCATTTTCATTCCCAACTTTCCATATCCTTTGCTCTACCTCACATAATAAATACAGATTATTTTTAAAATGACCTATTATGACCAAAAAAAAAAAAAAGATTTACACTGAGGAACATGAATTTACTTAACTTGGACTACTCTGAGTCTGTTCCAAGGTCTAAACTGCATGACATTTCTTCTTACTTCCTATGCAGTGACATTTGACCTGTCCTTCTGGAGCTGCCCAAGGCTTTAAAGTAATTCAAGGGTCATACCTGTATTGAAACTGTAACACACTATGAGTTGTGGGTTATTCCACAGAAGCCAAGCCCCTCGTTGTTGAAGTAAGACACAGGAGGTGGTGGGGCTGATGATGCTCCATTATTCTGGGCTCCAGCCCACCCCCTTCCATCACTGGAGTGGTGAAACTTCCACTGTGAGGTGCTAGAAGAGCTACCTCTCCCCTTGCTTTTCTAACACGTAGCATAGGTTTGACATGGTTGACATGGGAAAGGGAAGGGTTTCTAATTGAAAATCAACAGTTAAAAATCTGTATTTGTATTTTCAATTACCTTACTGTTTGTAACATAAAACTGTAATTTGGAATTAACTGCAATTCCATTCTTCCCTCAGTACTTATGGGGGAGTCATGAATCTCCAGATTGCAGCATTGTAGCTCCAGTACCGAAGTGTTGCAGAGAGGAGGTAGAAGTAGTAGAAGCTGGAAAGGCGGCTAAAATGGATGAGATTTACCAGAAATTAAAACCAATGGGTCTACAGGGGGCAGCAGTTTGGAGATTCAAGGATAGACAAGGCAGTGCTTCAGCACTTCAGTATTCAGTTTTTATGTTGGCTGGAGACATCAATCTTACCAAAACAAAGCCTGTGTTATGTGTCCTCTGTCTCTCTCATCTATATGAAAACAAGCAGTAAGCATAGCCATTCCAGCAGTATCTCATATTTGCACTGCTTTAGATGTGGATTTTTTTTCATATATGCTTTTATCTTAAAAGTTTGTCCACAGAAAAATAAAGGGGGGAGAGGACGGTGGAGTGTATAGGTACAGAAAATCTAAATATAGATGTGCCACAACCCAGAAGGTTCTATCTTAGATTCTTCAAGAGTGAAGGAGAGAAATTTAT
Organism: Nestor notabilis; assembly: GCF_000696875.1. NCBI lineage: Eukaryota > Metazoa > Chordata > Aves > Psittaciformes > Psittacidae > Nestor > Nestor notabilis. The sequence goes on from NW_009944717.1 coordinate 11,879, forward strand.
TTCCAAATCTCAGTCTTGAAAATATCCAGCAAGCATGGCTCTTTATGGATATTTAGGCTCAACTTCCCTCCATTCCTAAGACGTGCGGACTCCAGTGCAACATCTTGGAGGACACAGGCTGAAAGCAGGCAACAGAAGGAAAATGTTAGAGGGCTGTTCTCAGCCAAAATACTTTATCTAACTGATTTCTGTATTGTCTGTGTCCATCCCACATGGACATGCTGTATGTAAAATGAACGTTAGTTTTCTAATTCTGGGGTTTTTCTGTAAATACCACAAGATGACAGTTTTACCCCACCTGCAGCACTCAATTGCCTTGACTTCAGGTTTCTTCAACTCTCTCATCAGTGTGAACAAGAGGGACAATGCTTTGTCCTGCTGTTGCACCTGAATGATGTGCATGCTAGAGCCTATGGAGGTGGAATAGAGGAAAAAGGACCCTGCCTTTCCCTGAAACTTATTTCCAACCTTCTTTTGCACTCATGCTGCCCTTCACGCAGTGAATCTTCTTAGGTAACAAGTCCCTTTAAAAGCTAACTTTTTTGTCCTGTAGGTTTTCAGCTGAAGTAATCTTTATCTAGGTTGCAGTACAGCTGTGTGAATGCTCATGCCAAGAGAAAACAAGAAAAGGATGAAGGTAGATGATACGCTTCTGTTTGGAACCAGCACCAGCTTAAGCTATATTAAACTAACTGTGGAAAAAACATGCTGTTACCTAACCACTACCAGTGGTTCCAGAACTTGACATCGGTTTGAGCATTCTGTGCTTAACTGTAAAAAGTCACTCTGCTGCAGGATGAAGCTATTACTGTTGTTCAGGAACTAGGTAGTCAGAATGCTACCAACTTATGAGCTACTAGCTTGGCAAGTCAAATAGAGTATTAGGTTGGTGATATCATTATGTAAATTATATAATTATGTAAATTACATAATTTTTACATTATGTAAACCTGCAGGTTTTTAGCACCAGGGAATTGCCCAAAATCTCAGTTGCTCCTACAACAAAACACCCCATTAGTTAAGAGAAGATACAGACACTGTGCATGACCATGTTCATGACTCAGAGGTGATCCCATGAAACAAGTGCCTCCTAAATTATATTCCATATTTTGAGGAGATTTGAGCTTGTCCAATAAAAGAGCTAGGAGTTGTCTGTTAGATTTTTCTTCCCCAATGGTTTAAGGGGCTCCTAAAGTGCATGGACTATTTTGTCCCCCATTATTTTTATGTATTGGATAAGCAAAGTCTTAAATTAATACATAATCTGGCACACAATTCAAGAGCTACTTCCTGTAGTAGCTAGTCTGTGGTAATGACATGTCATTTCTGTAGATTGTGTAAATTGCTGGCTCTGTTTTTATACTTCAATAAAATCTGTTTGCATAGCTCGTACTTCTCCTTTCATTACAATCAAGCAGGCAGAAGTTCAAATAACAAAACTTTATTGTTCATGTCTCTAAGTTAAATAACCAGTGCAAAGTATAAAATGTTTTTAAAACTATATAAAGTGCAAACCGCTGCTAAGTTGTACTGAAATTGCAGTGTATTTTAGGAAGTGACTGATGTCCAAAGTTAAAAACACAAGTATCAGCTGCTTGCAATTCTCCCATCTCCTCTCCACACCCCCTTATTTCTTGTCTAAGTGGTGCATCATGGAATATGAAGAAGAATGCTTAGGATGGGTAAATTCTGGGATCAAACACCCTAACTGCATATACAGCCAAACTGTAACTTGTATCTTATATTCAGACAAAAGTCTATTTTCATATTAACAATCTACTTCTTTCTTCCAGCTCTACAAAAATGCTGAAAAGTCATTTTTAGAGATCAAGATATGTATGAAATATTTTAAAATAGCAAACCCTTACTAAAAATTAATTGGCAACACTGCTGCAGAATATGAACTCAACTGGTGAGTTTCTTTGCAAGTGTCTTTACTTACTGGCTTTGAGTAGTGAATTGGCAGCAGCTTTGTCCAATTAATTTTGACATGCGCGAAGCATGAAAAAGAGAACTATTTATCAGTACTTAAGTCCTGACTACTTCCATCGTCCAAAAGACATTACACAGAATACTAGGACTCTCGTTTTGAGAGATGAGCCAACATTTTCTGGGGAATGCCGCTTGACTCCTGGACTTCAGTTCCAACAGACTTACATGTAGACACAAACCTCTTTTCAGTATTTGAGTTCAGGTCCTGGAAGCTACCAGAGCTGGTTGACTTGAAGAGCTCCTGGTCTCTGACTGATACGCGGAAAGCACCAGCACAAAGAACGACACACTCGTTGAGGCTGATACAGTGCTGCATTTGATACTTCACACTCAAAATGTGCCACCCTAGATAGCTGGCTGCAGTGTTCCCTCCTGCCGCACCCAGGGTTGTGTGCCTGTCTATTTACTACTTCCTTTCCGAATATTAAACTTCCCATAACTTCATGTGCACTTACCCAGCTGTGGTGTTTAATATTTATTGCTACTTCCTATTTAAGATCAGCAAGTTTTACTACGGCAGTAACAAATTAACCCAAAAAACGTTTGGTGATCAGTGGTTCTGCTTTTGCTTATTTTTGTATTTGTTCCTAACATCCAGTGAGCAGCACTCTGTTGTGGTACTGCACAAAGGGAAAACTTAAGAAACTCCTTCATCAGGCAGGACAACCCATTTTCAAGACACCTGGAGAGCCTTGAAGTGTGCACAACTTTTTAGAAGCCAGTGACTGCACAGCATATCTTTTGTGGTGGAGTTTTGTCATCTACCAAGGCAGGGGCAGATCTGTTGGACTACCTGAACAGACATCTAAAATCTTGTCAATTTTTCCTTCAAAAATTTGTAAACATCAGATATGCTCATTTTCCATGAAAGGATGTTGAAGAATACTGAAGCTGCTTCAGTGATTTGTTTGCATAGTCCCTGTTTCTCTCTAGCTGCCGCTGAAACATTTGCAGGCACAGAGAAGTTAGCTTCACTGACTTCTGCACCTAGGAACTGCAACTTGCCATTGAAACCAGCAAGAACAAACAAAACCAAGAGTTTTCCTTTCTGAATCTTCCCCAGGACAATGTCACCACCAAAAAGCAGACTTTTGGTGACCCTTCACTGTAACAAACGTTCAGTATAACATCCAAAAACCTAATGGAGTAATGAACATTTTTTTTAATAGAACAGTATTATTAACTTCAAGCCATAAAGCTCAATTCTACAGTAACCATGCTTATGATGATCATACAAAAGTAACTGGAAAGCCTTTCCTCTCCTGCAGCCTTAGGGTGTTTGTTTTTTTGGGGGGATATGTGGGGTACGTGGGATGTTTTTCACGGTTTTGTTTTTTGTTTGGTTTGGGAGGTTGTTTGGTTTTTTGTTGTAGGATTTTTGGTTTTGGTTTTTGTGGTCCATTCCTCCCTCCCCCAAATAAGAGGCATGCGACCATGCAGTAGCCCTCTCTGTTCTAATTATATTGATATAATACATGTTGCACACATTTTGTTCGGGATGGGATAGGGACAGGGTAAGGACAAATAGAGCAGACAGCTGTGTAAAGCTCTTCTATCATTCTCACACCTAACTGAAGCCAGTAGTACCACAGAGAGGACAATAAAGTATTATGCTCACGAGCCATTCATCAGGTCCTTTCTTAAAAATTAAACAAATAAAAAAAATAGCAGACAGTACTTACTAGACTAAGCCTTTGTTAGCAAGGAAGCCACCAGAACCCCTTAAGAAGAGATTAGCAAAGCAAGTAATCCTCAAGGAATTCTCCCAGGACATCCAGCTAGTTGATGAAAACTGCTGCAGCCTTGGACTGTAAGTAGCAAAGGGATACCAAAAGGACACAGTTCAGATACTACACAAGGCTCAGTTAATGTACCTGACACAACACAACTGCTTCAGCTACTCAGAGCCCCAAGCTCAGCCAGGAGAAAGCCAGCACCAAAATCACCACTGTATGGAATATTTTTTACTACTTGGATCTCAAGCACAGGACTTGCTGCCTTCCTTTCATATACTGACTCTGTATTGGGCAGTGTTATTCTGAGTAATTAGTGTTATGTTGGAATGAGCTGAGCATATTACAGGATAGTGACTTTCTGCATTTGAGCCCAGTGTACAGGTATTTTGCAATCACATTACATACAGTGACTATAAATGCAAATAGAGCCAAATAGCCACTAGAATATGTTTTCAGGACTGAATTTTGATAGGACTTTAGGTTCCAAGACACCTTGTAAGAAGAAACAACTGAAGATGTGCTTTTTTTTTTTTTTTCCTGAACTTAAAAACTACTTGGGATTAGGTTTTGCAGGCCAGGTGTCTGCCTCAAGCTGATGTTTTCAAAAGAAATGTTCAACAAGGATGTTACATATGAAACTGGGAGAAAAAAAAAACCCAAAACACTCCCATTTTTACTCAAGTACAGAAAAAGCCTTCTTAATGTACTTGAAAAAGCCTTTATTTCGAACAGAGAACTTGAAATTTTGTGGGAGAGTAGACTTTGAATCAGGGATATGCCTTTTGGGCAGTTCTCCTACTGAACTTCATGATAAAGCAATAAGCTTTTGAATCTCAAGCTGCACATGCACAGCGAAAAAAAATAAATTAAGAAAAAAAAAGTATTAAGAGGTAGAAGATGGATTTCCTGACAATTCTGTGGCCCCAGCAATGCTGCAGGTTGGTCATGGCAGTTACTCCTACCTGAGACAGCGGTGGGGACTGCAGGTAAGGATGGGGCTCCACCGTGCTCTGTGCTCCCTCTTCTGGCACCCAGGCCAGTGCAGAGAGCCAGCAGCGGCCTCGACCGGGAAGAGGACTGGTCATGTCGGGAGTCTACAACAAAGGCATCCTGTTGGGCAATACCGCATTTGTATTTCTGTCCTTATCTGGCATTTACACAGAGCAGCGAGTTTCTTGCATCAAAGCAGTGACCTCTAACGAAGTGTTTCTCATTTTCTAAGTTCCAAATTCAAGCCTCTAGAGACTAAATGCAGAAACACCAAGCAGTATCTAACTTCTGTATTCAGCCTCCTTGACTGCAGCTTCTGAGTACTGCAAGTGTTTCAGAGAACAGAGCACCACAATCATCTTGCACTAAGAAAACCCTATAATGCAGACAGGACCACAGCATGTACACACAAGATCACAAAAAAGCCTATGGCTGAATTTAACACAGCTCAGAAGTTACAGCTAACACTCCTATTGCTGATTTCTACTTTCAAATAATCTGTAAATTACATCCACTGAAACTGTGCTTTGATTAAATGAAGAACACTCCAAATTAGCAGCCATTCTTGTACTGAATTTCACTGTGCCTTAGCTTTCCCAGCATTATAGTGATGATAATGTTACCAGCTCAGAATTTTCGGAACTCATTAGTATGAGCATTCTGATATTCTCCTAATGATTATTCTAGAAAACCTTGTGAGAAACAAAAAAAACACAACAAAAAAACCTGTATTCAGATAAACATTTAAACATCATACAAAGCCATAACCTCTTTTTTAAAACTCAATGAGCAGTATCTATCTCAAACTGAAGGATCATGCATTAAAAAAAGTGATCAAGTAATTGAGGACTATCATAATACACATGCATGATGACACGGATAGAAAACTCTTAACTAGTGAGCACTGAGTGTTTCAACCTTAATTTTTGTATGTTTCTATGTTAATGTTTGTATGTAGTTATACATAATTTTCATGTTCACTTGCAGACACTGTTAAGACTTAGTCAAGAACTCTTTGGCAGATGAAAAAAATATAATCAAATGCCTATACATTTCCTTCTATAAATATATAAATTGATCCTGAGATGAACTTGGCTGTAGCTAGTTACCCAAAATTAAAAAAAAAAAAATTAAAAAAAATCATTAAAAAGCATCTCTGAAAGCTTAATTAGCATATTTTGGCAAAAGGAGAATATTTCTTAGCACAATAGTTGAACAACATGGGAAAACCTGCATTATCAAACATGTATTATAATTTCAGTATAGTACTGCAAACATGACACAGACACACACAACTCCATTTTCATGTGCGCTAAGCACAACTAGTTCCAAAGGAACGCCATGGAGGCTCTGTAATAGGTTTGCAATCTCTTAAAGGAAAAACTATGACATTATTTCATTTTCCTAAAGCAAAGTGAAGAATGACCCCAGACTTACTAAGAGAGAGGCAACAGATCAAACACAATATTCTAAAGGTTTCATTCACAGACAGGTTTACTTTACTTTTATTGTCTTATAAATCTAGCTAAACTTGTAGCATTAAAAAAAAATAAATCTATCTTGACTTTGTAAACACTGGAGCAACTTGAAGGATGGAACGAGACAGGAAGAACTTTTATTCCGAGAGACCATACTGTAAGCTCAAGGCAGTGCTATTTATGCTGGGGAACTCACTACAAGCAGTGCCCAGTGCAGCATGTCACTTAAGTCACTGGAAGCTTGTGTTCAAGAAACTGAAATAACATACTTGCAAACAATAAAGCAAGCCTTAAGATTACAAATCATGTGTGAATAGCTGCAGTACTAAGTATTCCTGATTCAGCAAAATACGGAAATAAAATGTATAGTAACTGCATCTAAGGAGATATAAATCTGAAGTGGAAGTTGCTTGTGACACTGCTGAAAGTCCCCTTGAGAGGGGCTTACCCCACCCAAAATCATCAGGTTTTCGTCGCTTTCTTGCTTGAATCCACATTTTCTTTCATCTCCCTTTTTCCTTCCTCAGCAGGACTGTAAGAACTCTTCCAATTTCTTGTCCTGTTTTCCAACATATGCAAGGGAGCCTCACAGAGGGAAGCAGTTCCCCAGTCTGCAGTTTCCCCACTCCACACACAAGCTAGGTAAGGACAAGGATAAGCACACTAGTTTGCGTAAGACATTTTAACACTGCTAACCCCATGTTAAGTATCCACAGACTCTACTTTTGCCTCTTGCTAAGGGACAAAAGTGGTCTATGATCACTCTTTTCTAAATAGTATTAGGTACATCTCAGCGCAGAGCAGACACTGGCCCAGCTCCGTGCATCAGTCATTCTTAAGCATAGTGACCTTGGTAGCTCCGGAAGCCCCAAGATCAAGAACTGATGAAAGACACAGGGCCTGTATACACTCTTGTTTCTTCTACTTTTTCCTAAGCAACTTCAGTTACCCCGTTCGCAACAAGATTCTGGGTAATACAGATCTTAATGTTAAGGTTTAAAATTCAGAAATAGTAGCAACTCAGCCTAATAAACATTTTTAGACAATCTGGAGATTAAGAAAGTCATAGATTCCCCCAAGAGCTTCAAAAGCTATCATGTTACTGCAAGCAATAGGAGTGGATACTCAACTACATTTGATAGCCCCCTATATGTAAACAACCTCAAAATCCGTTTCTCACTAGCTTTCTTTGTTAGGTTAGACACTGCTGTAACTAAACAGTTTAAGTCCAATGCTTTAAGTGTGATTTTCAAGTTAGGCATCCATCAGCATTTGATCAGTACAGTAAGGTTCAGATTTTTTTTTTTCTCATTTCAGTTACTCTGAAAATAGATAGTTCCTCTTATCTGGGCAACACAAGAGAAGCCAATGCAGTGTTGCTCACCTACCAGCAGTCTAAGACCAAATCCACACAAAGTAGATCACCAACAGATGGACTGAGAATCATAATTAAACAACAAATTTTCTCCTTCAAATGTGCATCTGTGTTCATAAGGCATTCATGTATTTTCACTTAAGTACTTTGCTTGAGCAATTTCAATGGATTGCTTAGTTTAAATGTTATTAAATCAGTGTTTCACTTACTACTGAAGTTTTCAGAAAAGTTTTTGCAACATATATTATACTGAGATGCATAAATTGTCACATGTATTGTCTGTCCACACATTCACAGTTGCACAAACTACTTCCCATTTATGCCTGTATAGAAGTTAACTAAGGCAACCGCTTACTCAGAGAAATTTCTACATATTTTTAGCTACCGTTGACTGCCATTTGAATTGGTAAAAATATAAAGATGAGACAGTGCTACGTGACAAGCAAATATTGCTGGCAGATCTGCAATACTGAGAACTCTCCTACTAGCAGCATTTTGCTACTTAGATTGCTAACAAACATTATTGAGTTATTAGGTTTGGTTTTGCTCTAGGTCAACTAGACCTTCTCCACCCATGCATGATACCATCATTCTTACTCTACAAAAGCCCTTAAAGTTTAAGACAAATTTAACCTGTTTCCGTATTTCTGAGCACGGTTCCTTTTTAACATTCAGAAGCTCTCTCAGTTTTGCATCTCAATCAAACTTTCACACATCCAACCAGAAACATGAATCACACTTAGTGCTATTTCGGGGAACATCTACAGCTATAGTGGCAGGGGAAGTGTGCCATCCACCAGAACACACAAACACAGAGGTAATCATGAAGTAACACTTGAAACAGGTAATTTACTAGGTATAAATATGTTGTTTTCTTTTTAAAAAAGATGTACTGTTTGCTGTTAGGACGTTTGTCACTTCTGTCCTGCAGACCAATGCTTGTTAGAGCCTCAAAACAGTTTCTGCCATAAAGGCCCTAATCTGCATTACAGGTATAACTTGAGAAATGCAGCAAGTATTTTTTGCCTGTAAAAAAAGGGTATTAATTTGACAATCTTCCTAAACTTACTGTTGAAGTATTGCTAACCCCAAGTGCTCAGAACACGTAAGCCAGGACCTACAAAGAATTATGATTTCAAAAGCACTGCAGTTTTGAAATCAAGTGGGAGTGCATTTACGTATTTATTTTTACTTCTCCTTCAGTTGCATTTAGGGTTTTCCTGCTTCATGTTTCATACTTCATTGCACAACTGAAAGCCCCTCAACTCTGAAGTATTTTTAACTTAGTTTAGATGATCATAAAATTTGCTGATTCCAAGAGGTAGACCTTTGTGAAGAACAGCAAGTTATTAGAAAATTGAAAAATATTATCTGTAATTATTGTAAAGTGTTTAATCAATATGAGTATTTACAACATTGTTTATGTAACCCATTTTTCCTTCTATTTCATCTCCTGCATAGTACCATAACGTTGAAATGAGGAAGGCGCATGATATGATTCTATGATATGTCAGGAGGGAAGAGTCCTAAGTAATTTAAATAAACAACCAGCGTTAGTATTACCTAAGCCATGCCTGCTGGGGTAGTTAAGTTCCACTAACTGTAGTGGAAATACTGGACAAGTGTGCAGAAGTAGTTTGTAATACTGTACATCTGCTTTCCCACCTTTGCCGTACTGTTGACCATTTCTTGCGTAAGACCTTGAATTTATGATTTAATCCTGTTCCACTGAAGACTAGCCACTTACGGTCCATACAAAGTAGCAGCCTCTTTAAAAGAAGCTTGCACACTAAAGGGTAATAAATAGGTTTAAAATATTATTCAGTAAAAATGGGTAGAACTAATACCTTGCTGAGTAAATAACCCTTGTTGAAGTGTACATTTGTCACAGCAAGCTATGCAAACAGTTAGTCTTTAGCCTAACATACGCAATTAACTGAAACACTTCAACATTTTTTATTAAAAATGGTTGAGATGTCACTGGAATTTGCCACTGGGTTTCTGACCCTTTTTTCTCTACCAGACGCTCATCCTGCAATTCTTGTGTCTATTTTCAGATTGCACCTTTATTACATCCTATTGTCTGCAGATTTAAGAGTGAATTTACTGTCTTCACTAGTTCATCTAATAGGCTATATTTTCTAAACACATATATATACACAGGCACATACACACAAACAGGTAAAATACACTAACTTCAGTTTCTAAGGATTTACAGTTTACTGTTTAATGCAAGTAGCATACAGCTAGTGATACTAGTTACTCCAATCAAAATATAATGTTGCCACAATACATGAGCAGCAAGAAGCAGAAATTAAAATGGAAATGAGCAAGAATATTTCACACACCAGAAAGCAGAGTTAGTGGCACACTGACAAGAGCAACTGTGGCCTCCTCTCTGGATAACAGCAGTTCAGCAGATAGGTAATAAATATGCAATTTAATACTAAAGATTCGAGAACAAAGTTTGAAACTGCAACACAGCTACCAGAACAGAAGATTCACTTGGCACAGTTATACCTAAAAAAAGCAACCAACACACACACACAAAATCCACAAACAACACCCAACTACTACTGAATAGTGACAATTCAGCTACTGAACGCGCACTGTCTGTCTGCAAGAATGCTCATTCCACACGTAACATTTACACATTGAGATTCATTGCATATGATAACGTTTATAAGTAATTTATAATAGTACAGGTTTTATTTTACAATTTAAATAAATTCAAGTTGCATTGAGAGGTACTATAGATCAATAAAAAGATAGTATTTTTCTAAATATCAAGATTTTTTCCCCTTTTGCCCTACATTTAATCTTTGACTCTTTAATATGCAACAAGAGATATTTTTATAATTTTTAAATATCAACGTAATCTTAGTACATTTACAAATTATCACTTCCACCAGAAATTGGTCACCACCTTTATTCGACACCACTAAAATGCATGCATATTAAGACAGGTAAATCAAAAAACAAGGTCCTAATTCACAAGCCCTTTCTCTACCTCAAAAAGGAGGGGAGCCCCCATCAGCATAGAAACAACAAATCCGGTGGTGTAATACTAGTATCAGCTTCACAACCTGATCATACGGGATCTCCAACTATTTTAGCTATAAGCCGAACAACCAAGCTACACGAACCAAGACATCGTTAATGTAAAATAGTAGTTATTACGAAGCGGGCATCACAAGATCAGAGTCCAATTCAGACATTTTGTACCTTGCTGCTGGGCAGTGTTACTGGAAGCATCAGCCTAATAGCCGGTTTATTCATAAGGCACGCACTAAAATGAAACAAACAGTAATTAAGTGCTGACGGTGACCTAGTTAGCTACACAAGGAGCGA